>NC_064646.1:429309827-429612858 GCF_023864345.2 Schistocerca serialis cubense
GAGGGAAAACTAGATTTGTTACTGTTAGGTTCGAACAGCAAGGAAGATGCTTCGGGAACTCAAAATGGGAATCCGTAGGGGGAATGCGACATTCTTTTGAGGACCATAGTGAGAAAATTTGGAGAAACGACATTTGTAGCTGACTGCAGAACGAGCCTACTGTCGCCAAAATACATATCGCATTAGGACCACGAAGATAAGGTACGAGAAATTAGTGCTCATACGGAGGCATATACATAATTGGTTCAAATGGCTGTGAGCACTATGCGACTTAACTTCTGAGGTCATCAGTCTCCTAGAACTTAGAACTAATTAAACCTAACTAACCGGAGGACATCACACACATCAATGCCCGAGGCAGGCAGGATTCGAACCTGCGACCGTAGCGGTCGCTCGGCCCCAGACTGTAGCGCCTAGAACCGCACGGCCACTCCTGCCGGCTATACACAATTGTCTTTCCTTTGTTCTGTCTGTGAGTGGAACAGAAAAGGAACTGACTAGTAGCGTTACAGGGTATCCTCCACCACGCACGGGGGGTTGCGGAGTTGTATGTAGATATGGATGTAAATGTAGATAGCGAAGAGAAGATTACACTAATAACCCTGTAAATGGAGCGGGGAGAGACTTTAATATTGGGTTCAATGGGACGTAACCGGTACCATGCACTTCACAGCGGTTTGCAGAGCTGCAGATTCAAGTGAAATAGCGTAGTTGTTACGGTTAACTTCTTCATCAAAATGTGCATGACCTCTCCCTAGCGTGAAATCTCGAATCTGTAGTTAGCAGTGTATTTCAGTTCCGCTCGTCCCGCCATCAGTCTAAACACGAAGCCATTCGTTTATGGATATCGAGACCGATCGATACCGGTGGAGAACCTTGGAGCATCTGGTTTCAGCAATCCTTTTGCTCATTTGTGGCATTAGATCTACACTATGACAAATGTGGTGTAACGCGGGTGAGTATTTCAGAGGCAGTAGCTTACACGATTCTCATGACATGCCTAGTTTCATTTTTCTCTTTTGGTTGTTAATTTATGGAAAGACGATCTCTGGTGTGTCAGCTGTGACCTTGCCAACTATCCTCAGAATTGGGGAACATATTTGTCTCAATTTCTTCTGATTTGCGAATTTCGATTAACAGGAATGTGCTTCACTGTTTGCGTATGGGAGGTACACAGCCTAAGTTTTCCGTCAGCCAAACCCATGCAATTTTTCTTGGCTAGCATAATTGAGTGCATGATGTGTAAGATATATGGTGTACACCAGCAGTCCTGCGTAAGCTCTGTGTGAATTTCTTCAGCTGTTACAACCTTCCCGTTGTCAGTGTCCATTCGCACTTGTTTTTATACTGTTCATCACATCACTCTTTATGTTTGTTTTGACTGTCATTCCAGAGATTTTCCGCGTAGTAGATGTCGAGGTTGTTTAGCCCACTCTAGCATGCACTGGTTTACGCCACTGACTCATACAAGCTTTCAAAGAGAAGTTTTTGCCAACTACAGTAAGCAGATCGTGACATATCTTCGACAGAGGTTCCTCTCTCGCTCATTACTGTATGGAAAACTAGTATTTCCAAGCAGAAATATTGTTCTGTCTGTTTTTTGAAAATCAATTTTGTCATCTACTGAACATTTTACATACTCATGTGCTAAATAATTTTTATTGGAATACGACTGATTTTTGTTTTTACTGAAAAATAATTTTGAGGAAGGCTGTCAAATCTACTTGTGAATGTACTATTTCTATTTGACCAGCACTCGTTATTTGTAACTGTTTTCGTTTCAGAACTAAGGTGCTGCTTCTAAGTTGTGTTTAAAAAGGCTTAACTCTTGAAACATGAGGCTACTAAATGATCGTTGGTTAACGCCACGTATTAATCTTATAGTGCATATCTGCGCAACAGAAACTATCCTCCTTAGAAAGTGGCACCACAGACGGGTATTCCAGGCAACATTAGCAAATGACAACATGCTAAGTATGTCAGAGGGTAATGTTTCTTTGAGGCTAAAGCAGTTGAGTTACACATTAACTACCAAATGCTATGTTATTGTGTTAAACCAACATATTCTGAACTGTTATCTCATTTCGAGGCTATATATTGTTGTATTTGCTTAGCAGTGATTGCTTTCTCATGAAGTAGGCGCTGCATTTTTTGTTGTTGCCTTTGACTGTCTCCGATAGTTGCGGTGAACAAACACATCAAGCAATTTCGCTAGACAGTTGTGTTAAGCGGAGCTCAGATATTACGATTTCAGAAAATGCATGCTTTGATTTAGTGAAACTGCAAGGAGAATATAGTTCTCAGTATATTATTCGCTGCAAAATTTTTGGACATTTTAACTAAAGCAAATGACCAACAATCTGCACTGCCGTTTTACAGTTCAATCCAATTTCACAGTTTGTCCATAATGGGTTTTTATTACAACGCACCCATTACAACAAATTGGCAAAAACGGGCAGTGGGCACATGGATATACGGTCTACGTAACTAAGTAACAAACCGTATTTAGAAGCAAACTGACAAAGAATGGTCAAGCCCACACACATGGTAATGAATGAAAATGCTGCTCGTATCGACATGTCTAGTTGATGGAGGAATTAGTATTTGTAACGTTATATTTGAGGCATAAAACATTCACGAACCAAAACGTTCTGTTTTTTTTCTTTTCTTATATCTAAGAACAATCAATGGTTTTATTTTTAAAATGAACGGTTTAGCTGTTATTTACAAATGTATAGTAAGAATGGTTTACAAAATCAATACCATTCCTGTCCATATTTAGACGTAATTCCCATCAACTTCTATACGTTTGTTCCTTCTTCTTACAAGTCTTTGTATCCCCTCAGCGAAAAGTTCTTTACTGTGACATCGAAACCAGTTTTTTTTTTTTTTTTTTACTTTTTCTCTTGACCTCATCGTTGTCGTTGAACCTGATGCCATGGAAAGCTTCTTTCAGGGAACTAAATAGATAAAAATCCATAGGGGCAAGCTAAGAGCTATAGAGGGGATAAGGTAGGAGCTCTTATCCCAATTTTCCAACAGTTTTCAGCGTCACTTCTTCCGTACGAGTTCGAGCATTGCCTTAAATAAGAAGTACGACATTCCTCTACCATCCCTTACGGTTCTTCAGCGAGGAGTTGACTTTGTTCTCAGTCACGTCTATGGTACAGGCTGTCGATAGCTCGTTGCACCTTCAAAAAGTCACAGGAATGTCGACGACTGTCACTCCAACAGATGAGAAGCATGACCATAACATCAGATGGTGGCGTTCTGTTCGAGGAAGTCACCGTGTTTCCACTGCTTTTTGGCTCTAGAACTCCGATACAAAATGACCTACACAGACTTCATCGCAGATTAAAGTCCTGTCCAAAACTGGATCACCTTCGCAACAGAAATGATTTTCTTTTTCGGTGCAAATGTGAAATCGCTGTTCATTGTGATGAACGGTAAGCTCATAGGGAACCTACCTTACCCGAGTCTTATATAGATTGGTTTGAGTGATACAATGAGTTGTGTCGACACATACCCGACATTTTTCAGGAATTTGTTCAACTGTAAGTTGCCAGGATTCAGGCATAAATCAGTCAGTACCAATCAGCAATGCCGAAGTCGATCTGATACCGCCAGCTAAGAGTGGTGCTCGTCGGTTAAGGTTTTGCGACTAGTTTTTAACCTTTTGTAAACACACGTAAAAATTCACACGGTTCATGTAACTACTGCTGTATTGCCCGTTAATCCGACTGAATATTTATGAGGGTTGTACACTTTCCGAAAATAAAAATCGGCTCGCACGAAGTTGTTCTGCAAAAGTACTTTCTTCGAGTGCTAAAGTAACTAAAGCCTTAGTATTTAGGATTACAAATGACTAACACTTTCAGTACTGTTATCAACTGACACTTACAGGAATTTCAATTAGGCGTTAGTTTTACTGTGTGTGTTTATTTACTTGCTGAATGGCACTTTTACAAACATCGCCAGATCAGTATTTCAGCATAAGAAGCCTCGAAGAACAGCGGCGCATGCATTGTGATGCTCCAGTGACTGTCGTCAGATACAATAAAACAAGAGAAAACAGAGTAAGAAGTGAATGGGATTCGCGCACTTTGGCTATGTTTATGGACAGTTCGTCCATTCTGGGAATCGAGGAATTTGTCGTTTTTTGTCTATTATCGATATTGATACTGGCAATATCTTTCAAGACTTTCGAGAATGGTTTAATTTCAGGTTTGAATTGTGATCGTAAATAACAAAAAAAATTTTTTTTTCGTATTTCATAATTACAAAACAACGATTTCGGATTTTTCCCTTTACTTGTATTGCAAAACCTTGCTTCTGGCAAAATTGCATGATTCTAGATCGAGGACCGAGCGAGGTGGCGCAGTAGTTGCACACTGTACTCGCATTCGGGAGGACGACGGTTCAATCCCGCGTCCGGCCATCCTGTTTCCGTGATTTCTCTAAATCGCTCCAGCCAAATGGCGGGATGGTTCCTTTGAAAGGGCATGGCCTACTTCCTTCCCCACCCTTCCCTAACCCGATGAGACCGATGACCTCGCTTTTTGGTCTCCTCCCCCAAACAACCCCACCCAACCCTCTACATCAAGGGGAAATACCAAATAGGTTTTGATGAGTGAGTTTTCGAGTATAAATATATATGAGACATAAATGGCCGTATATTTTAATTGCACTATATGTGACATAAATGGCCGTATATTTTAATTGCACTGAATTAGAAGCTTACAATTTTTACACCGCCAAGGAAACGTAGACCTTAGTATGTGACACAAATTTTGAACTCGATGCGTCTAGTTGTTCCTAAGAAGAAGGGTTCTTAACAGTTGGGGATACAGACAAACAGACACACTGATAGACAGACAACAAAGTGATCTTACAAAGGTTCCATTCTTACAAATTGAAACACAGGACGATAAAAAGAAACACTGCTCAATTACTCCCTTTCCCAATCGGCAATTCGTTGTAATTAACTAAACAGGAATTTTTCTAGCCATTCAGTCAATATACCGAAAGCTTCAAAATAGTTCAAATGGCTCTGAGAACTATGGGACTTATCACCTGAGGTCATCAGTCTCCTATAACTTAGAACTACTTAAACCTAACTAACCTAAGGACATCACACACATCCATGCCCGAGGCAGGATTCGAACCTGCGACCGTAGCGGTCGCGCGGCTCCAGACTGAAGCGCCTAGAACCGCACGGCCACACCGGCCAGCTAAAATTCAGTCAGAGTGAACTTATTATGAAAAACTCATCTATATGAATTAAAAGACTTTCAGAAGTTTTCTGATTTTTATATCTCACAAGCAATCCAACACTTGGTGAAAAAAAAAAAAAAAATTCTGAAAGCTTCGTGCTGAGCGTACGCGATTCTGGGAAGAAATGGATAAACCAGCAAAGGACCAGATTTTACACAAAAGGGCGGAATACGCGACTGCTTCACTAGGCCAGACCAGAGCTTTGAAAATAATATGGTAGAATCCTTAAGCTGGAACTTTCGCCCCGTGATAGGTTCAGCAATAAGATACTCTACATGTTAGAAAATTGGGGGGATTGGAGCGCGCGCGTGAGTGTGGTGCGTACCCTGCTGTCTCCACGTCTTTATAGACTAGGCACAGTGTTGGTACTCACCATGTCTTGTTGGTCGGTCTGGTCGGGCGCTGTGATGGTGAGCCTGGGCGGGCACGGACTGAGCATTGCCGCTGCGCGACGCGTCTCAAATAGCGGGCAAGCCGGCGTCACGCTCGTGACGACAGCGCGGGGTGTCGGTCGCCGTCTGACGCGGCGGCCCGAGGTGATATGACGTGACGTGACGTGACGGGAGGCGCGGAGCGCTGGCGCGGCTTCGTTAGCAGACACTCTGCCGCCGCTCGAGAGCCCCACCTGGAGAGGGCCGTGCCGCCATGCTGCCTATCCACCTGCCCCTGAATCTTCGATCCTGACTGGGATCAATCGCGGACCCCGCAGTATCTGTCCAGCCCCCGCCCCCCCTCCCAAGTAACAAGTTACGAAAACTTTAGGCGCACGGGATCGGGGACAGGCATTTCGATGCCCTTCGACTTCGCTGCGCGTTTTACTTGGTTCCAATAGTCCGTCGATACTATGATCGTTGTGCACTACGTCGTCCACGGCGCGAAGGAGAGGTGGGCTACGGAGCGATGCAGCAGCGTGTGCATAGCAAAGCTCGACAGAAGCAGAAATGATTAGAGGAAAGTGAATACAGTAAACAGAAGCGTTACTTAACAAAGACTCTACCGGCTGCAGTGGTCGAGAGGTTCTAGGCGCTTCAGTCTGGAACCGCGCGACCGCTACGGTCGCAGGTCGTATCCTGCCTCGAGCATGGATGTGTGTGATGTCCTTAGGTTAGTTAGGTTTAATTAGTTCTAAGTTCTAGGGGACTGATGATCTCAGATGTTAAGTCCCATGGTGGTCAGAGCCATTTGAACCATTTGAACCAACAGAGACTCGTTACAAGTGAATAGGGAGCAATAATGTCCAGCTAATGAAATATCAACAAGAGGATTGTAGGGAGAGGCTCTCATAAATATTGCTCGACCGTTAGTGGCAGGGTCGCAAAGGTCTCAGTCACGGTGACGACTCCATTTCGAAAGAGACGTGTAGCTGCCGCTGACCATCCTATATCGCGGCGACAGAGGGCACTCGTGGTACAGAGCCGATGGATGCGTGGCTCAACAGGCGTACTCCATTGGGTCAGACGGATCCCGTACGACCACTATCGGCGTCTGATGGAAAATTGCGTTGCCGTTGCCAACTATGGGACGCCAGTGGGATGGACTCGATCTGTGATACCACAGTGACGAGCAGACACGCCATAGCCATCGATCCCAACTTCCTCTGGAAGCCTCAGTACTTACAGCTCTCCTGAAAACTAGAGGGACTTAGTGCTGAGGTAAAAAATTAATAGGTCACCTTCTAATTCGTGTCAGACGTCGTTGTGCGCGGCTTTGTACAACATCCTGACGTGTCATAGACTCAACAAGTCGTTGGAAAAACCATTCAGAAATATTGAGCCATGCTGCCTCTATAGCCGTTCATAACTGCGGTGAAGGGTTTTGTGCACGAACTGACCTATCGATTATTGCCTATAAACATTCGATGGGTTTCATGTCGGATGATATGTGTGGGCAGATCATTCGCTCCAGTTGTCCAGAATGTTCTTGACACCAGTCGCGAACAATTGTGGCCCAGTGACAAGGTGCATTGTCATCCATGAAAATTCCATCGTTGTTAGGGATATGAAGTGCATGAATGACTTAAATGGTCCCCAAGTAGCTGAATATAACCATTTTCAGTAATGGTTGGTTCAGTTGGACGAGACGATCCAGTCTATTCCACGTAAACACAGCGCACACCATTATGACGCCACCACCAAGTTGCACAGTGCCTTGTTGACAACCAGGATCCATAGCTTCGTTGTGTCTGCGCCACACTTGAACCATACTGTTAGCTCTTACCAACAGAAATGGGCTCAGCTGTTCAGTCCACGGTGTCAAATCGTCCAGAGTTCAATCAATATGGTCACGAGCCCAGTAAACGTGCTGCACGCGATGTCGTGCTGTTAGCAAAGGCACTCGCGTCGATTGTCTGCTGCCATAGCTCCAAATTTCGCCGCACTGTCCTAAGGGATAAGTTCGTCATATATCCCACATGAAACTTTCCAAAACAAAATTAATGTCCAACACATGAGTCCCAGCTGGACATGCGAAAGTCAAGGACAGTCTATTAGAAGAGGTCAGTGATAATGTCTACCTTGGCCAGATTATAAATATGAAGAGAGACATAAGGCCAGAAATCTATCGACGCATGAAGTTTGGCTGGAAAGCATTTGGGAAGAATTCAACAGTATTCAGATCAAAAATGCCAGTAAATCTGAAGAAAGCAGTATTTGGTCAATGCATTCTTCCTGTGATGACGTATGGCTGCGAGACATGGACACTGAACTCATTTACAAAAGGGAAACGTAGGACAGCACAGAGAGCCAGGGAGAGATCAATGCAGGGCTATACAAGAAAGGATAGGAAAAGGGTAAATGACACCCGGTCTGTGACGAAGGTTAATGACATCTTAGAGACAGTAGGTTCCTTGAAATGGCAGTGGGCTGGCCACGTCGCAATAAGAAAAGACAACAGTTGGACGAAGCTAGTACTAGAGTGGAGTCTGAGAGAGCACCGGAGGCCTAGAGGAAGACCACCAGACAGATGGGACAAAGACATCAAGAAGATCGCTGGTAACACCTGGCAGAGAACTGCCCAAGACCGTCCCACTTGGAGAAGACTGCTGAAAGCCTACCTGAATCCACGAAGAGGCCACATTATTTAATGATTGAATTGGCTGCTGCTGATGATGATGATGATGATGATGATGATGATGATATCCCATATTGATTTATGCTGTTATTTCACACAGTGTTGCTTGTCTGTTAGCACTGACAATTCTACATAAAGGCCGCTGTTCTCGGCCTTTATGCGAAAGAGACTGCCTACACTACGCTTGTCCGTCCTCTTTAAGAATATCGTTGCGGGGTGTGGGATCCTTACCAGAAAGGATTGACGAAATACGTCGAAAAAGTTCAAAGAAGGGCAGCACGTTTTGTATCGTCGAGAAATAGGGGAGAGAGTGTCACTGAAGTGATACAGGATTTGGGGTGTACATCATTAAAACAAAGGCGTGTTTCGTTGAGGCGGAATCTTCTCACCAAGTTTCAAACTCCAACTTTCTCCTCCGAGTGCGCAAATATTTTTTTTGACCCGACCTACATAGGGCGAAACGATCACCATGATAAAATAAGGCAAATTAGAGTTCGCACGGAAATACATAGGTGTTCGCCCTTTCCACGCGCTATACGAGTTTGGAATAATAGAGAACTGTGAAGGTCGTTCGATGAACACTCTGTCTGCCACTTAAATGTGATCTGCAGAGTATCCATGTAGATGTAGATGTAGATGGCCGTCGGCCACTGCATTGTCCATTGTGACAGGTAATGCCGGAAATTTGATATTCTCGGCACAGTCTTGACGCTATGGCTCTCGTGTTACTGAATTTGCTAACGATTTTAGAAATGGGTTGTCCCATGCGTCTAACTCCAATGACCATTCCGCTTTCAAAGTCTGTTACTTCCCGTCATGCGGCCATAATCACTTCAGAAGCTTTTCCACACGAATCACCGGAGTACAAATGATAGCTCTGCCAATGCACTGCCGTTTTACACCTAGTGTACGAGACACTACCGCCATCTCTATATGTGTTTATCGCTATCACATAACTTTGTCACCTCACTGTAAATATGCTGACGGGTTAGATAATGGCCACTTACCCCGATCCCCGTTTCTTTGGAGATAGCGCTCCCACGTATCAAGCAGCTTCAAACGTCGAATGTGTTAAATATTTGACGTTAAACATGTAAAGTCCATATGGTTGAAGACGCAGAACACTAATTAAATGGTTTTTATTAGTATAGGAAGATTCATGCAATGCCTAATGAAAAAAGTTCTGGCCCTAGACGGGCTTATTCTGGTCTTGATTTTGGATGAGGATAGATGGGAGAGACATTGTTAAGTGTACTTATCTTTCATTTTGGTTAAATAGGCGTCTATTTGCTCTTAAAACCTGTATTTATGTATCTTTAGCACCCCTACATGTTAGGAAACTAATGACCTATTTCGTCAGAGTATCAGAATGCGCAAGACAGCTCGAGCTCGTGATTGATTGTTGTCGGCATTTGGACGGCCTCGACGTTATATTAAAAGGAACAGAGCCGCGAAAATATCCTACAAAGTTTGCATTTTAATTATATTATTTAACTTTAGTGTCATTTCAATTTATTTGCAAAGCTTAATAGCAGTTTTCATTAAACTCTTGTGATCACCGCATAACGACTATCTTTTGTCTCAGCTACGTTCACAGAAGTTCACAGAAATTAACTTACTCCGAAATAATCAGTGATAAACATGCCACACAGTGATATTACTCTATACGAACTCGTGACATTAAAGTAATATTAATTTCAATGAAATTGGAATGCAAAAAGAGCCTGAGATATTTTGTAAACATACGAGCTTGTACGGCGCTTCACGCCGCCCTTCACGTGTCTCAAATTGCAGTCATTAAACCTTCAAGCAATATTACCATAAACAGAAGACTGTGTAATTCGTCGGTGATAAGTTGTGTTGATACTTGATGTGTTAACTATGCTTATATGTGCCTACAAATCATACAGTTTTGTGAACTACACATGTACACCTAATTAAAGCACAGGAATACAGAACAGAAGAACATACATATTAAAAACAAGACCCCTCAACTACGAAGACAGACAGAGTAATGGAAAAGTCAAAAACAAAATGCAGGTAACAGAAGAGATTATAGCCCCTTTATATGTCCGTGTAAAACCTTTTTGGCAGGTAGTGCACGCTGTCAAATCGTATGTTTCAGGCTTTATCGTGGTAAAAGTAGGCGTCCACGACATCTTATCTCCTGAACTATAGAGCGTGATTCTTATTAACGTTTGAAACCTCCGAAGTGACTTATATGACACTGAGACAAATAATTTAATATAAGAGACATGGGGCTCCAAATGTCGGGAAATACCCCAAAAGTGGGCGAGAAATGTTGAACGTGTGACGTAACTAGATGACGTACCTCGCCGCACGTGCAGCGGTTGAACTTGGGAGTGAAGGGATGACTGAGTGATGCAATATTTGCATTCGTACAAACGGTGCAATTTTCGAATACCTTTTGTATACGTGATCTGTTGTAGACGCAAAAGTTACAAAATTATTGTCCTCGCTGTAACTAAGCAAAAACTGTTGTTATTTTGCAAGTCGTACGCTTATACTCATTTTCCTTTGACGCAGTTCGGTATGTTTTTCTTGTGCTGTGCTTTGCATTAAACCAGCTGAGACCATGAGACCGTAAAATAAAATAATAAATCTTACTGACATATTTGCCTGACTGAATTAAAAAATACTGCCTGCCAGTGTGCTCCACACACTAAAGGTGTGCACGTGGACCTGAAGCCATAGCGACACGAATTCTTGATTTGGATTAGGATGATCAGGTGCCACAGACAGGTGGGCTCAGCCACTGCACGTGCGATGAGGTTCGTCATCTGTTGACGTCACATATTCAACATTTCTCATCCACTTTTGGGATATTTCCTGACATTTGCGCCCCCGTGTGTCTTGCATTAAATTACTTGTCTCAGCGCCATCTACGTCGCTTCGGGGTTTCTTAAACGTTAATAAGAATCACCCCGTTTATCGTACAATAATACACTCCTGGAAATGGAAAAAAGAACACATTGACACCGGTGTGTCAGACCCACCATACTTGCTCCAGGCACTGCGAGAGGGCTGTACAAGCAATGATCACACGCACGGCACAGCGGACACACCAGGAACCGCGGTGTTGGCCGTCGAATGGCGCTAGCTGCGCAGCATTTGTGCACCGCCGCCGTCAGTGTCAGCCAGTTTGCCGTGGCATACGGAGCTCCATCGCAGTCTTTAACACTGGTAGCATGCCGCGACAGCGTGGACGTGAACCGTATGTGCAGTTGACGGGCTTTGAGCGAGGGCGTATAGTGGGCATGCGGGAGGCCGGGTGGACGTACCGCCGAATTGCTCAACACGTGGGGCGTGAGGTCTCCACAGTACATCGATGTTGTCGCCAGTGGTCGGCGGAAGGTGCACGTGCCCGTCGACCTGGGACCGGACCGCAGCGACGCACGGATGCACGCCAAGACCGTAGGATCCTACGCAGTGCCGTAGGGGACCGCACCGCCACTTCCCAGCAAATTAGGGACACTGTTGCTCCTGGGGTATCGGCGAGGACCATTCGCAACCGTCTCCATGAAGCTGGGCTACGGTCCCGCACACCGTTAGGCCGTCTTCCGCTCAAGCCCCAACATCGTGCAGCCCGCCTCCAGTGGTGTCGCGACAGGCGTGAATGGAGGGACAAATGGAGACGTGTCGTCTTCAGCGATGAGAGTCGCTTCTGCCTTGGTGCCAATGATGGTCGTATGCGTGTTTGGCGCCGTGCAGGTGAGCGCCACAATCAGGACTGCACACGACCGAGGCACACAGGGCCAACACCCGGCATCATGGTGTGGGGAGCGATCTCCTACACTGGCCGTACACCACTGGTGATCGTCGAGGGGACACTGAATAGTGCACGGTACATCCAAACCGTCATCGAACCCATCGTTCTACCATTCCTAGACCGGCAAGGGAACTTGCTGTTCCAACAGGACAATGCACGTCCGCATGTATCCCGTGCCACCCAACGTGCTCTAGAAGGTGTAAGTCAACTACCCTGGCCAGCAAGATCTCCGGATCTGTCCCCCATTGAGCATGTTTGGGACTGGATGCAGCGTCGTCTCACGCGGTCTGCACGTCCAGCACGAACGCTGGTCCAACTGAGGCGCCAGGTGGAAATGGCATGGCAAGCCGTTCCACAGGACTACATCCAGCATCTCTACGATCGTCTCCATGGGAGAATAGCAGCCTGCATTGCTGCGAAAGGTGGATATACACTGTACTAGTGCCGACATTGTGCATGCTCTGTTGCCTGTGACTATGTGCCTGTGGTTCTGTCAGTGTGATCATGTGATGTATCTGACCCCAGGAATGTGTCAATAAAGTTTCCCCTTCCTGGGACAATGAATTCACGGTGTTCTTATTTCAATTTCCAGGAGTGTATAATTTTGCAGGAACATTCAGTGATACATCCGGAAATTATCTGCAAAATATGTTGCGCATAGAGTTAGCGGTAAAGGTGTAATAAATTAGCATGTCATACCAATTATTGAAATGTTACTGCTTGAAAAGCGAAAATGTGGTAAGCTATAAAATTTTCTTGTTTTCATTATCTGGCGGAGGGTTCAGCGAAGAAAAGTTTCGGAAAGCTTTGAAATTATTTGTGAAATTTGTTATAAGTTGATAAGCGCTCTCATTCTCAAATTCTGGATGAATATAGTCTGGGTAACTTGCGCGCCGTGAGCTGAGTTGCTTCAGGGTATGTACACAGTTTATAACCTTTACAGTTTAACTTATTGTGTTAAACCTTAAACGTAAAGTTACACCTCTTAATGAGCATATTATGAAAGGACTTTGAAGTATTAAAGTCGGACAATAATTATAAGAAATAATGACCATCAAATTTTTGTTGCCCATGAAAAACTGTTAGACGGACAACGCGCAGCAGACTGGGTTGCCCGTTGACTGTTTTAGACCTTTAGTAATACAGACACATACATTATACTGACAGATTATTTACCAGCATTGCTGCTCATACGAGATCATGTTCACAGTAATACCAACAATTTCTTGCTGAACCAAATTATAGACAGTACCGGGGAGCTACAGCGCAGTAACAAGCAAAATCAACATGACGCACACCCAACGTTCTGCCTAGATGGTTTCCATCTACAATGCACTAGGCAGCGAAATCTGAAATACTTAGTTGTCGAGGACTGCTGACGCCGCGTCTTCGCCTTTCCTGAAAAGAAGACTGGGAAGCCTCCTACCACCGGATCCCCTCGAGGTCTAGCTGAAAGAACTGGCGAGCTGCCAACCGACACTACTAGTCAGTAAAATTGCTGCACCAAGAAGAATTGCAGATAATAAACGGGTATTCATTGGACAAATATATTATACTAGAACTGACATGTGATTACATTTTCACGCAATTTGGGTGCATAGATCCTGAGGAATCAGTGCCCAGAACAACCACCTCTGGCCGTAATAACGGCCTTGATACGCCTGGGCATTGAATCAAACAGAGCTTGGATGGCGTGTACAGGTACAGCTGCCCATGCAGCTTCAAGATGATACCACAGTTTATCAAGAGTAGTGACTGCCGTATTGTGACGAGCCAGTTGCTCGGCCACCATTGACAAGACGTTTTCAATTGGTGAGAAATCTGGTGAATGTGCTGGCCAGGGCAGCAGTCGAACATTTTCTGTATCGAAAAAGGCCCGTACAGGACCTGCAACATGCGGTCGTGCATTTTCCTGCTGAAATGTAGGGTTTCGCAGGGATCGAGTGAAGGGTAGAGCCACGGGTCGTAACACATCTGAAATGTAACGTCCACTGCGTCAATGTGAACAAGAGGTGACCGAGACGTGTAACGAACGGCACCCCATACGATCACGCCGGGTGATACGCCAGTATGGCGATGACGAAAATAGGCTTCGAATGTGCGTTCACCGCGATGTCGCCAAACACGGATGCGACCATCATGTTGCTGTAAACACAGGGTCTTCGTTGAGTACACCATCGCAGGCGCTCCTGTCTTTGATGCAGTGTCAAGGGCAACCGCAGCCATGGTCTCCGAGGTGATAGTCTATGCTGCTGCAAACGTCGTCGAACTGTTCGTGCAGATGATTGTTGTCTTGCAGACGTCTCCATCTGTTGACTCAGGGATTGAGACGTGGCTGTACATCCGTTACAGCCATGCGGATAAGATGCCTGTCATCTCGACTGTTAGTGATACGAGGCCGTTGGGATCCAGCACGGCGTTCCGTATGACCCTCCTGAACACTCCGGTTCCATATTCTGCTAACAGTCATTGGATCTCGACCAACGCGAACTGCAATGTCGCGATACGATAAACTGCAATCGCGATAGGCTACAATCCGATGTTTATGAAAGTCGGAAACGTGATGGTACGCATTTCTCGTCCTTACACGAGGCATCACAACAACGTTTCACTAGGCAACGCCGGTCAACTGCTGTTTGTGTATGTGAAATCTGTTGTAAACTTTCCTCATGTCACCACGTTGTAGGTGTCGCCAACTTTGTGTGACTGAAAAGCTAATCATTTGCATATCACAGCATCTTCTTCCTGTCGGCTAAATTTCGCGTCTGTAGCACGTCATCTTCGTGGTGTAGCAGTTTTAATGACCGGGGCAGCGCAGTAGCCGACATCCCCCACTCCGAGCTGCGTCGACTAACAAGCATCAATGTTACTATCCGTCTCTCACTAAGAGGCCGTAGCGTATCACTTAACGACTAGGGCGCCTTTCCGGCGCCTCATCTGCGAAGTCATGAGAGCGCCATGGTAACGTGCTAGCCATGCCGCTGCCCACAGGGGGGCCGAGAGCAACAACCTGCAGTGCGATCGCTCTGCAACCTAGTGGCGCGGTTGCCCGCTGTGACTGTGGCCGCCGAGACAGCATGGCTCGCTGCCGTCAGTGCGTACCAGAGTGGCTGTCTCCCTTCTACTCCCCCTGCTGCTGGCAACCCCGAAAGAAGACACCTGCTTATCCATGAATATTCTGTTACAAGCGTCTTGCCGGCCGTGGTGGCCGTGCGGTTCTAGGCGCGTCAGTCCGGAACCGCGTGACTGCTACGGTCGCAGGTTCGAATCCTGCCTCGGGCATGGATGTGTGTGATGTCCTTAGGTTAGTTAGGTTTAAGTAGTTCTAAGTTCTAGGGGACTGATGACCTCAGATGTTAAGTCCCATAGTGCTCAGAGCCATTAGAACCATTTTGAACTAGGGTCTTACTAGCACCTCTGGGCGTTCGACAGATCCTCACCACCGCATTCTGCCTCACGCCATTCTTGGCCCTTTATACTTCTCACTGACGGGTCACTTACTTCAAAGTGCAGGACATGCTCTCTGGCTTATCGGTAGGGAATTCTAATCATCGCCGTTTAACAGCGGCGATGTTATCAGTGGTCCGAAAACTTGTAAGAGTCCCGTCTTTTTCTATCAGACATCGATCCGTTAAAATGGAATTATCTGATGAAACAGCCTAGTTACGTGATATGTTACAATGACGTCGAAAGGCGCGTCCTATTTTTTCAGAAAATTATCACCATTTTGATAATTTGCTTTCAATGCGTAGTCACGTTGTTCTCCTGTCTAATCGTTCATTGCAGCTAAACAGCATGCTGCCTAGATGTTGGGGGCCAGTAGCCTTCATCTGCACCACGTCATTCCTGTACCTCACCGGAGCACCGCCACCTACAATCTTGCCGTTCCGTTGACGGTCACTGTATACGCTTGGAGCAGAACTGTATTAGGATACGGAACAGCGTACTTATTACTGTGTTAGTGTACTTAGACATATGACTCATATACACTAAAAAATAAAAAATAAACTCTCACCGTAAGGCAATTACCCAAGTGGGGCGGAAATCGTTAGATGTGATGCGCATGCATAGGCAAAAAAAGTGATTACAGTTTGAGAAAAATGGATTATTTATTCAAGAGACAGAGCTTCACAAATCGAACAAATCAAAAATGTCTTGGTCCACCCCTGCGCCTTAAGCAAGCAATTACTGGCTTGACATTGCTTGACAGGCTTGTTGGATGTCCTCCTGAGGGATATAACGTGCCTAATTCTGTCCAATTGCTGCGTTAATCGTCAAAGTCCCGAGCTTGTTGGAGGCCCCTGTCTATAATGCGCCAAAGCTTCTCAAGTGGGGAGTGATCTGGCAATCTTGCTGGGCAAGGTAGGGTTTTCCAAGCACAAAGTCGAGTATCAGAAACTCTCGCCGTGTATGGAGGAGCAATAACTTGATGAAATGTAAGCTTAGGATGGCTAGCCAAAGGAACAAATTGTGGCGTAGAATAACGTACAGCTGTGCCGTAAGGGTGTGTAGACGTGATACGGTTAAGGTAAACTATCAGTCTGTCAGTATGTGTTTTTACAAAACTCACATACAATATGTTCATTTTTGAACATACCATGGCATTATGCTTATATGAAGACGATACTGATATCTGCTAAACTCGAACTAAGTAATTTTCTGTAATACCCTTCTTATACTTCACTAACATGCATATCCAGTGTATAGGTATTTATAACATCCCTAACTTTGTAGGTTTCTGAAGGTGACAAATTAATTTGTCGACACCGTTAAAGCGAAATAAAAATATTTTTGCAATCGACTGATTTGTTTCTGAAACTGTTATTTAGCAGGAAAAAATGGAAATGAGCGTATAGCATCGTTAGCCGGGAGGCCCCATCCAGGGAAGTTGGGCCGCCAAGTGCAAGCCTTATTTCAGTCGACGCCACATAGGGCGTCCTGCGCGCCAGTGATGAATATGAAATGATGATGAGGAAAACGCAACACCCAGTCCCCGAGCTGAGAAAATCTCCAACCCAGCCGGGAATCGAACCCGGGCCCGCTAGCATAAGAGACGAGCACGTTACCACTTTTTTCTTTTTTTTCCATTTTGTTCTTTGTTGATCGTTGTGTTTGGTCGTTGCGGACGTGACATGACATCCCTTCAAGTTCGTTGTTGATCCTTTCACTCAGTTTTTCATTGCAGAGGCCAACCAGCTCTCTGACCGAACACGCTGAGCTACCGTGCTGGCTTTCGACCACTCACCTAAGCAGGCGGACGTTTATCAGCAATCGTATATATTCTGGGAAAAACTACCGCCTGTGGAGTTTTCAACCGCAGAATGACATTTGAGACGCGGTATTTACGATAAATGAAACATGAGGAATCCCGTAGGTGAGAAAAGATGACGAAAGCACAGACGTGTGAGAATGAGCTTTTGCCGATTGTTGAGCCGCAGGAGATCGTTGTCTGGCAACGAACCCAGTAGTGCCTTCTTTGACGCTACACGCGTTGGTGCGGTTAGTAGACCACAATACTGACGCAGCGCCACAAGCTATCTGTGTTCAACAATAGGCAGTGTGAATGAATCTGCGATGACAGTTGAAAATTTATGTCAGACCTGAACTCGAACCCGGACCTCTTGCTTATATGCATCAGCCATCGCCATCCTGCACTGACCACGTTACCACAAGTTTAGCATTTCCCAAGTGCACAATGTGAGAACCTCTCACAGCAGTGTTCGGAAATCATAGATGGAGCCATCTGTGCCATGGTATCTTTGAACCGGTAACGGAGATGCGCTTAGGTAGCCTAATGGTTGTGTCAAGTTCTTGTGAAAATCAGGAAATCTGAATTCAGTTTCTGGTGTGGCACAAATTTTCAGCTGTCGCTACCAATTCAGTAAATTGCAGCTTGAGCATATGTGAATGGTTTTCTCCGCTTTCATTTCGTGTAACTGCATTTTCACTGATTTTATGCTCACCAATTCGCTAAATACCATTGTATTTAATTTATTTCAGATAGGCTACGTACTCGTAAACGCCGCCCTGCAGCGTCTTCCTGTTCTCGGCGGTGAACGACGCTTTTTTCGCTTACATCTATATTTACGTAAGTATTCTGCAGTTAACACTTCCACCCCAATTCGCATATCGTATCAGTGACACCTCTCCACAGTATAAAACGAGCTGATCTTGTTTGAACTTTCTCGATGTCCTCCGTCAATCCTATCTGATAAGGATCCTGTTCTGCAAAGCAGTACTCTTATCAGAAGACGGACAAGCCAGTGGATTTGTTGCATCGTCTAAGTATTCTGCCATTAAAGCGAAGTATTTACTTTCGTCTTCTCCACAACATTACCTACGTGATTCTTCTAAGTTGTTCGTAATTGTAATCTCTAGATATTTAGTTGAGCTGACAGCCTCCAGACTTGTGTGATTTATCGTTTAGCTGAAATTTACGAAGTCCTTTTACTAATCATGTGAATGAACTCACTCTTTCATTATGTAGTGTCATTTGCCACTTTTAGCACGATACAGATATCTTGTCTAAATCATTTTGCAATTCGCTAATGACAGCATTATTTACAAGCAATCTAAGATTGCTGCTCAGACTGTTTCTTCAATCATTTATATGGGCTGCGAAAAGCACAGGGCCTAAAACACTTCCTTGCAGAACGCTAGATTTCACTGCGTTTCGCTTCGCTCGACGTTTTTATGTCAGTTACTACGATCTGTGACCTTACTAACAAGACATCACGAATACAGTAGTTCATCTGAGATGATTCTTCATAGACACGCAATTTGACTAGAACCCACTCGTGAAGAGCGGTATGTAAATCTTTATTTAAATTTATAAATATGGAATTTGAGATCCCCTGTCGATAACACTCACTACTTCTTGACAATGAAGAGATAGCTGCATTTCATATTTGATGAATCTGTTTTCACTATGTGCCAATAGATCATTTTCTTCACGCTAATTCATAACGGTTGAGTAAAATATTTGTTCCAAATTCCTACTGAAAATCGACATCAGTGATATGGGTATGTGGAAGAAAGCCGGGAGTGTTGATGATGACAATCGTGAAGTGTGTTTCTCTGTTCAGAAATTGGTTAAGGAGAACGGAATTCCTCTGATATCCATAAGCTTCTTGAAAAAGATTAGTGTCCATGTACGATTAATGCTAGGACTTATTTCAGGCACATTCATTTACACATATTATGTATCAATGACTCCCGCAGTGATTTTCTGTTGTATGTGATGGCTGGTCTCAGGCACTACCGTAGGCATTTTTCTCTGGTTCTCACTAATAGATAGACTGATTCACGTGTAAGGTTTATATACGGAATTTACTACCGCTACACCGTCCGCCCCGATAGCTGAGAGGTCAGCGTGACGGATTGCTGTCTTACGGGCCCGGGTTCGATTCCCGGGTCGGGGATTTTCTCCGCTTAGGGACTGGGTGTTGTGTTGTCTTCATCATCATTTTCATCCCCATCCGGCGCGCAGGTCTCTCAATGTGCACCAAGGCGGCCGGACCTGCCCCGTAAGGAGCCTCCCGGCCAATGACGCCAAACGCTCATTTCCATTTTTTTTTTTTTTTTTTTACCGCTACACCAGGTAAGTCTTCCGTCCGTAGATAGTAATGCTACCGATGGGAAGCTGGACCAGATCACTAATACATTATATTCGAAAGTGTGTGTGCCACATTATCTAACCGAAAGTATACGGACACCCTATGTAATGGGGAATTGACCTCTAGGTGCCACTACAGTGTGACAGGTGAGGAATATTGTTGTTATTGGAAAAGCGGTGACACTAGAGCGGATCTGATAGGAAAACTTAATGACTTTGAACATGGACAGTCATTGGATTGCGCCTGAACAGAAATCCATCAGGAACATTTCAGCTCTTTCAAAGCTGGCCAGCTCGGCTGCTGGTAATGTGGTTGTGTAGTGGGAACTGGAAGGAACGACCACAGCTATGCCAAGACCAAGTGAAGCTTGGGATCGTCGAGTATTACGGAGTTTGGCTGTGAAATATCGCATGCAGTAAGCGGACGGAATCACCCTTAAGGTCCAAAGCGCTACTACAAGCAATCCAAGTAGCATAACGACTGTGCGCAGATTGCTAAATCGACCAAGGTACCCTTGTCGAACAACTCCTCTGTAGCCACATATTGCTGTAGTCAAAACCAGGCGACGATTGAGGTGGTACAAAGAGCGACGTCGCTGCGCAGTGGGATATTGGAAATGAGTGTTTTGGAGTGCTCAGTCACGCTATACCCTGTGGAAAGTGTTGCAAGGGTTTGGGTTTGGCGATTGCCTGGAGCACGTAACCTGTCATCATGTGTAGTGCCAACAGCGAAAGTAGAGAATGTGGTGTTATGGTATGGAGGTGTTTTTCATTTTTACGGTTGGTCCCTTACTGTGCTTAAGAAAACGCTACATGCGGAAAGATGTGAACACGTTTTGCAGAATTACGTACTGCGTTCTGTTTATGACTAAACTATTCCACCTGGTGTGCAAGATGTACGATATAAGGGAAATTCTCATATGTCAAGAAGAATCTAATAATTCCAATTACAAAGAAAGCGGGTACTCAGATGCGTGAATATCACAGAACTATAAGCTTAACAAGTCATAATTGCAAAATACTGACATGAATTATTTACAAAAGAATGGAAAACACTGGTAGAAGTCTGCCTGACGGAAGATTTGTTTGGATTCTGGAGACATGTAGGAAAACACGAGGTAATATTGACCCTATGACTTACCTTAGAAGATAGGTTAAGGAAAGGCAAACGTACGTTTATAGCAGTTGGTGACTTAGGGAAAACGTTTGACACTGTTGACTGAAATACACTCTTTGTAATTTTGGAGATAAAATACAGGAAACGAAAGGTTATATACAGCTTGTACAGAAAACAGACGGCAGTTACAGAAGTTAAGGGGAATGAAAAGGAAGCAAAGGTTGAAAAGAGAGCGGTGCAGGATTGTAGCCTATCCCCGATGTTATTCAATTTGTACATTGAATAAGTAGTAAAGGAATCTATGGAAAAATTTGGAAATGAAACTAACGTTCAGAGTGGAGAAATAAAACCTTTGAGGTTTGTTGATGACACTGTAATTCTGTCAGATACAGCAAAGGATTTGGAGCAGCGGTTGCATTTAATGGACGGTACTTTGAAGTTAGGGTATAAGATGAACATCAGAAAATTCAAAACAAGGGCAATGGGATGTAGTCGAATTAAATCAGGCGATGCTGAAGGAATTAGATTAGCGAATGAGACACTAAAATTAGTGGATAAGTTGTGTTATTTTGGCAGTAAAGTAACTGGTGATGGTCGAACAAGAGATGGTGCGAAATGTAGACTAACAATGGCAGGGAAAAGCGTTTCTAACGAACAGGAATTTTTTAAAATCGAATATAGATAAGCGTCAGGAAGTCTTTCCTGAAGGTTGCAGTCAGTCACACTCACCACTCACCTTCGAATGCGGATGCGGAATACAATGTTCAAATGTTCAAATGTGTGTGAATTCCGAAGGGACCAAACTGCTGAGGTCACCGGACTCCAGACTTACACGTTACTTTAAACTAACTTAAAATGAGGACAACACACACACACCCATGCCGAGGGAGGACTCGAACCTCCGGCGGGAGGGGCCGTGCGTTTCTTGACATGGTGCCTCACACCGCGTGGCAACTCTGTCCGGCGTAATATAAAGTATATATAAATACTGTACATAATTGGACATCAAAAACAAATTTTGCTCAGTGACACGTCATCTGCAGTAATGCAGAGGAGGTAAAGGTGGATGATCGTTATTAACACCAACAATCAATTCATTCTTCCTTTCTGGCCGTAATATGTCTTCTTACTTCGTAGTGCGTGTTTATCACAAGATGGCACCTCTCTCCCTATGACGTCATTTTGGTGTATTGGTACCAAACAATTCAGTGCTCCAAACTACGGCGTGGCGCAACAATATTTTATATATAACTTAAATATATTTTTCCCATATTTATACTGTACATAATTAAGCTTCGTTTTACGTGTGCTGCTATGTAAAGTATTTCTAGTCTACCCATATCTGTTATGCATAACAGTAGCAGCTCAGGCCCTCCTGGAAAGGTCTGGATGTGAAGGCCGGAACCAGTCGCCAGTCGTGCACATGAGCACTGAAGCGACATTTCATTGACGCCTCATCAGCAGCCGCAGTATCGAGCGCCTCGCGCTGCAAAGATACGCAGCTTCTCATACTTGGTCTAAATCGCTTGTTGCTGCGTCGCGAAAGACGAGCCATTAACGGCGTTACGACGGAGGAGAAACCATCCGAGGAGTTTGGGCTGACATCCTGCTGAAGCGTGGCCTCGCGGCCGTCTTTTGTTTACTTCCCCATGTATACACACGCGAGAATCAACCGAGGCAAACAGCGCCTTGTTTACACTTTTTGCGGCAGCCGAGAAACTCTTGACAGCGCGAAGCGAAATTCTTGAGCGCCGAAACATCTCGCTGTGTCGAACCTCATATTAACAGATCATGTCAGTTACTGCCATGAGCTATACCCAAGTAAATAGATTAGTTGTCTCTCTCTGCTTTGTCACATTTCGAAACACAGTTATCCGTTTAGAAAGAAATGACAACAATGTGTTAAGCAGTCTATGAAACATATAAGTAAATGGTATCCCCATACAAGACATATGAAACCCTATTTCTCCTTCTGAGATCTGGAATTGGTGTCTGTTATAGTTATAAAAGTAAATAACAATGTTTATTTATATTTGTTGTAAAAATAGGTTCGTAAAGATTGGTTTTCCAAGGATAGTATGTACAAATAGTATAAACTACTGGTTCTCTTTGAGAGATTAACTATATTACACTTCTGCCCACTAAAACTGCAACACCATGAAAGCGGCCTGGAACAGACGTCAGACTGGCATGAAGTCTACTGCAGGGTGTCCGGACTAGAGATATACACAAACAAATGTTTATAACGAAGGATCTCAACATTTTATCTTATTGGGCAAATACGCAATCGATAGATACGCTCTCCAAGATGTGGTCCTCACCATATCATGAGCAGCACTGGGTCGTACGCCGCATCCGCAGGTATGCGCACCTATATTTATTTACTGTCAGCATGCAGACGTACACCTGATAGTCAACATGTGGAAAGGTGCAATGTGCGCCGTGGTTAGCAGAGTTCAAAACTGTAACACGTGTTCAGCGGCGTGCAAGAAGAGAATCGAACGTGGATCCTCCTACACGTAACTCCCTTTATCAGTGGGGCAGAACACTTCGAGAAGCGGGAATTCTGATTTCATATGCGGGAAAAAATCCTAAAGCGCATGTGAGTGGAGAGACCGCGGAACGAGTGCGCGAAGCATTCGCCAGAAGCCCACGTAAATCCATTAGACAAGCTTGTAGGGAACTAGCGGACCCTCGTTCGACGGTGCACAACATTGTGCACAGACGTTTCCGGTTACGTGCTAAGAAATTCAAAATTTTTCGTCACAGTATGCCTGAGGATCACCGAGGATGATTAAATGTGGCAGCGTATAGACGAAAAGAACAACTACCTCATTGCAGTGGTGTTCAGTAATGTATCTACCTTCCAAGTTTGTGGCAAAGTTAAGCGACATAACTGTCGATTATGGGGAAGTGAGGCTCCAGGGGAAGTGACTGCGTACAAAAGGGACACACCAAAAGTTAATGTGTGGTTCGGATTACATGAACATGATCTAATTGGTCCAGTTTTCTTGAGTGTACAATGACAGAGCACGCCTACCTCGAGTGCCTAAAAATGTTTGAGCTCTTGTGTACCATGTTGGACAAATAAATTTGTAACCTTACGAGGTACTGAAATATGAACAGATCTTTTTGTATACCTTTAACCCAGACCCCTGTGCATGCTTGGGTGAGCAAGTGATAACTATTTCATCACAATAGTACCGGCAAGGTAGGAGTAACGCCACATAATTACATTGTGTATAGTGTATATAAGAAAAGATTACGCAGCGACCTTCCATTCATAAACTGAATTAGAATATTGACTGTTTTTAGAGAACGTCGTGTTATGTCTCGTATAAGTAGTAGAAATGTGTATCAGCCATTGTCGGAATTCGATAGCGGCAGGATTGAGGCCCATGGAGACAGCGATTTATCATTCTGCGATATCGCTGCTCGCGTTGGTCGGGATCCCACGACTCTCATCCGAATACGGAATCGATAGGTTCTAGACGGCCACACTCTATACCATGCAGGATCTCATTGGCTCCACGCGGGAGCACCCGAGAGGATAGACGTATTGTTCGGTCATCAAAACGAGCGTTTTCCTCGACTAGAACCTGAAATGCTGTTTATTGACAAAATTATAAAGGCAGAAGTGCTCCTCGTCATACATTGTTCAACTGGGCGTCAATTTCTTCAACAATTCTGAGCGTATTCCTGGAGGATTTGGTTCGCTATTGGTAGTCGCTCAGATTAAGAGAATGCACAATCTGAAGTAAGAATAAAAATGATGGTCTTCAGGGGGTCGCTTTCTTCGAGGTGTCGGTCTCGTGCTTTGGCTGACCGCGGCGGACTTATGATCATCGCCTATTTAACATCTGCGATGTATTCAGCAGCCGGAATAGTTCTTAAAATCCCACCCCTTTTTTAAATATGTATCGATCCATTTTACTAGACGTTGCTTATCCATGTTTGAATAATCTTATGGAACATACTCGTTACGTGGTACGTTACAATTATGTCGAGAGGCAGGTAGTATTTTCACAAAATTCTCACCACTCTGATAATGTAACTTCCCTGTATGCCGACCTGGCCAACGATCCATAGCAACTAAACGGCATACTGTCCAGATGGTGGAGGCTGCTATCCTTTGTACGCAACCCATCATTACCGTCTCACCCCAACCTAAAATGTTGCCGTTTCACTGACAGATGACGCGTACTCTTCCAGCTGAACTGTATTAGGACATGGAAAAGTGAAACTATTAGCAGTGTTAATATATTTATTAAAATTGAGGTTCCAATGCTTCATATTGCTTGAATCATCATATCTTTAGTAGTTTCCTGCCCATCGTCCAAAAGATGTTTTAAAGACACGAAATAAACTTTACAGCTGGAGGTCGTATGTGATATTATTTCAGCAATCACAAAATCGACTCAGATTTGGAAGGAGCTCTGCGCTTATCGGTATGAAGCCGCATCCCCTCTGGCGTGGATATATGCACTGAATCGGTTGGCAAGGATGTCATAAAGTCGTTGCGCGTTCTCCTGTGGGATGATGGCTCCAAAAATGTTGTAAATGGTTCTATGTAGATATCTTGGATACTGGCACTGGAGCGGAGTGGATGTTGGATCTGTTGCCACACATATTCTATCGATGATATATCTGGGGATCTTGCTGGCCACGGAATACCTCAGTAGCACTTCGATTACTCATATGGTCGAGTGCCACGTGTCAATGAGCATTGTCCTGTTGAAAAATAGCACCATGATTCGGTTTCTTCGAGGTACCAAGATTCCTCTCTTAGACCACGAGTAGGCCATCATTCAAATGGGTCTTGTCATAAGACGTGAAGTTTTGCATGCAGATGGCTCATATTGCTGTTTTGGGGATGATTGATTTCTATTCCAAGCATTTTTTCGTGCCGTTCAGAGCGTTCGAGTTAGGGCACTTTCATTACGACAATGAAATTTTTCTTTATTGAGGCATAACATGAGTGACAAGTTAAAATCATGCACTGCACCGCGAATTGAGAGACTAGATCTGTCATTAGCCATTGGGCGCAATCAGTAGGTTACAAAACCTTCTCGCGGCAGGAAAAGCTCTGTTGTTCAACACACAGTTCGTATGGCGGATAACGACGCTCATGCGAGACACTTTCGTTAAAGTCTGAATATCGACATTGTTATATTCGTCACTTACATCATAATCATCAATGATCCCCTTTTTACAGGCCTGTAGTGCTTGACTTCCTTCCATTATTTTCTGTTTGAAAGATATGCGACCTGGGGGACGATTATTCTGGGTTTCACAGAAATTTAGAAACAGGTGAGTTAATACCACCCGCACGACTTTTCTTAGAAAACAGATTGAAGACCGAAAAACCTCTGTTTATAACGTTTGTAGATTTAAAAAAGCTTCAGGTAATAGCTATGGTAATACACTCTTTGGAATTCCGGAGATAGCTGGGTTAAAATACAGGGAAGGAAGGGATTTCTGCAGTTTTTATAGGTACCAGACTGCAGTTTTGAGAGTCGAAACAGGAGAAAGGGAGGCAATAGTCTAGAAAAGAGTGAGGTCAGGTCGTAGAATATCACCCATATTATCCAATCTGTCCATAGAGCAAAACTTTAGGAAAACAAGGAGCAATTTGGATAAGAAATTAAAGTGCAGGGAGAAGAATTAAAAACATTACGATTTTCCAGTCATTTTACAACTGTGCCACAGACGACTAACGTCGTGTAAGGTCAGTTGAATGGAAGGAAGAGTGTGTTTGAAAGAGATCGTAAGATGAACTTAACAACTAAAGTGAAAGAATTGTAATGCTGCTCTGCCGAATTGAAATGGGTGATGCAGAGGGAATTGGACTAGAAAATGAGACACTAATAGTAGTAGATACTTTAGGCAGAAAATTAACTGACGATGGCAAAAGCAAAGATGATGCAGACTGTCTATAGCAAGAAAAGCTTAGAAGAGAAAGATAAGTGCCGTATGTTGACATGGAATATCAGTTTTAGTGTTAGTTTTGTGAAGATATTTGTCTGAAGTATAGCCATTTGTTGAAGTGAAAAGTGCGCGATAAGTAGGTAAGACAAAAAGAGAATAGAAGCTGTTGAAATGCGGTGTCGCAGAATAATAATGAGGATTAGAGAGGTAGATCGGACAACTAAAATGAAGAAGTAGTGCATGAGACTGGGGAGAACAGAAATTTATGACACAACTTGACTAAAAACAGGGTTCGGTTGGAAGGATACATACTGTGTCATCAAACGTGTTTGAACACAGTAAGCAGCTGTAAATGAATATAGGCTGCAGTGGGCATGTAGAAATGAAAAAGCCTGATCAGGGTTGACTAGCGTTGAGAGTTGTTGCAAACCAGACTTTTAACTAAGGTGCAGAACGACGACAATAACAACAGTCCGTTGCATCTGACGGTCTGCACTAACAACATCATATTCTGAAATGAGAGTGAAAATCTCATTCTGGAAACATCATATTCTTCTTACATCCTATTTAGTGGGATCTCTTCCTTGATCGATTGAATGGTATCTAGTCTTGCAGTTAAAATCATATTATTGTGGCATATGTGACGAAGCACACATGTTACTGGCTATCCATTCCCATTGGACGATATTCTCCATTTAAATGTGTATATAAACATATTTACGATTCGTTATCGTTTATACAATAAGTACCAAACCGTAGAGTTAAAATTGACAGGCAATAAATTGTCCTCAATTCTGTATTTGAGCAGACATTTTGATCTTCATTACAACGAAAATTACTTCTACGGAGAACTTCTGGAAACGTTTAAATTATAAAATTTTCATGATAACGTTACAATAAAATGGGTATGGACAAATTTTACATGACGTAATTATTCGATGTACAGGATGTTTCAGAATGTTTGACAGTCTGAAATTTGAATAACGCTCGTCAAAAGAATACAGCGACGGTGGCTCCGTTTATTTGTAGCGCGGATTGCCAGGTTTATCCTACATACAGGTCAGTAATCATGTTGTACTGGTCGAAGCAACTTCGTGCGTTCGCGGTGGTTTATATTTTCGCTACGATGAATCTATCGTGCGCATTTTGAGATTCAGCCGCGGTATCCAATTCCTGCTCGTTCTATAATCTTGAACTGGGTAATAAACTTCCGTGCAACTGACAGTGCATCGAATCGCAAGTTAACCAGTCCCCGGGAAACCATTCGAACTCCCAAGAACATCAAACGCGTGAGTAGCAGTTTACAGGCAAGCCCTCGTCGTTCGTTAAGAAAACGTGCCAAATCGCAGAACATTCCGCGGCCGTCCACTCATGGCATAATCCTGTGTGATATGCATCATCATCCGGATGATTTACTAACTCGCTTGCGTCGAATGGCCACCTCATTCGTCTGATTTAGCCGTGGTTACTTGAATGCGAGAGTGTACTCTGAACGACCGAGAATATTGCAGTGGTTAAAAGATCGGATTCAAGGCAAAATTTCGAGAATTATCCCAGCAGTTACGAAAGGTGTGTTCAAAACCAGATTGAAACACCTCAAATATTATGTAGCTGTGAAAAGTTGTCATTTGTTCGATGTGATATTTCATAAGTAAACAAAATGGTTCAAATGGCTCTGAGCACCGTGGGACTTAACTTCTGAGGTCATCAGTCCCCTATAACTTAGAACTACTTAAACCTAACTAACCTAAGGACATCACACACATCCATGCCCGAGGCGGGATTCGAACCTGCGACCATAAGTAAACATGAAAATTGTTGTGTACAATGTTAACTTTGTTTCGCGATTAGTTTGTGTGTTATTCAAATTTGAAATCGTCAAAACATCTTGAAACATTCTATAAATCGAAAGCTTCCCTACTCGTATTGTATTTATCAATATTTAGTAATACAGTGTGGTATTTCGTAAGTACACGAGGTAGTGGAACTGAAAAAAGAAACAACGGTTAATGTTTCATGTTCCCTCATAAAATTCATATCCAAATTCGTTTGAGCGCCTGAACAGCTGCTGGGAGTGTATGTCGTTGTCGTAATTCAGTAGCGGCTTGGGAAGATATATCTTGTGTATCGGCTATCTAATTTACTCGATCTGATACACAATATGTGCAGAAGCGGGAGGAAACAAGGATGGAAGACGAGACCAGGCCCCGTTATGCAATCTCCGACGGAGAACGATACCGGAGAACTGAAACCCTAAGCGCGATGCGGCAGTCAATACCAATTTACAGGGACCAGGACCTCAAACGGGAGACACGATCAGCTCTGAACGGTAGGCGGTACCCGGGGTATCGTCGTATGGCAGTTTATCAGCCTGGAGAGAGAGAGGTTTACAGCAACGCTGAAAGCAGAAATACAGGCGTCTGGGCACTCACTTGTCGAATTCTCACGTAGGTAACTTTTTAATACATAATGCGTCAGAATTGTTCAGTGGACCGACCGGTGTACAGAGATAAGTGACGGCTGGTCGGGATGGGGTTGGGTTGTTTGGGGAAGGAGACCAGACAGCGAGGTCATCGGTCTCACATCGGATGAGGGAAGGACGGGGAAGGAAGTCGGCCGTGCCCTTTGAAAGGAATCATCCCGGCATTTGCCTGTAGTGATTTAGGGAAATCACGGAAAACCTAAATCAGGATGGCCGGACGCGGGATTGAACCGTCGTCCTCCCGAATGCGAGTCCAGTGTCTAACCACTGCGCCAGGTGGTCGGAAATGAATATTTAATTTTTTATTGGCATTAATATCTTGCACGCTACACTGATGTGACGAAAGTCCTGGGACATCTGCTAATATCGTGTCAGACATTGTTTTACAGCAACTCGACTTGGCATGGTCTGAACAAGTCGTTGAAAAGCCCCTGCAGAAATATGCGAACGTGTTGCCGGTGTTGGTTTTTGTGCACGAACTGGTCTGTCGATTACGTCCGATAAGTGCTCGATGGGATTCATGTTGGGCGGTCTGGATGGCCAAATAATTCGATCGATTTGTCCACAGCAATTGTGGGCCCGTGATATAAAAATTCTCTCCTCGTGTGGCAACGTGAAGTCCATGAATGACTGTAAATTACCAGGACCCAGTCCATTCCATGTAAACACAGTCCACAGCAATTATGGAGCCACCACCAGCTTGCATAGTGCCTTGTTGACAACCTCCATCGTCGGCTTCATGAGACCTGCGTCACACATGAACACTGCCATCAGCTCTTCCCGAGACCGGGACTAATCTGACCAAGCCATGGCTTTTCAGGCCCAGGAGAGACGGTGCAGGCGAGGACGTACTGGAATTCGCGTCGGTCATCTGCTGCCATTACCCATTAACGCTAAATTTTGCCGCATTGTCGTAACGGATACGTTCGCCGTAGGTCCCACTTTAATTTGTTTCATTCAATGTTGCTTATCTATTAGCACCGATAATTCTCCGCGAACACCGCTGCTCTCGATGCTTAAGTCAAGGCCGTCGGCCACTGCGTTGTCTGTGGTGAGAGGTAACGCCTGAAAGTTGGTGTTCTCGGCACTATCTCGACACAGTGGATCTCGGAATACTGAATTCCCTAACGAATTCCGAAATGGTATGTCCCATGCGTCTAGCTCCAACTGCCATTCCCGTTCAGAGTTTATTAATTCCCGTCATGTGGCCACAATCGTATCAGAAATGTTTTCACATGAATCACCTGAGCACAAAGGACAGCTCCGCCCATGAACTGCCGTTTTATACCCAGTGCACGCGATTCTACCGCCATCTGTCACTTAAGTGTATGTTGTCGTTGTGAACTTTAGTCAATAGACTGGTTTGATTTACCACTTTACGTTGGGCTATCCTCCTCAAATCTCTTCATCTCTGTATGACTACTGCAACCTACATCCGTCTGATTCTAGTAACTGTAGATGAGGATTTGCCTCTCTCCATAATGTTGTCTCAACCACACTTTCCTCCATTTACAACTCTTGCTGCGTAAGATCTGATTTTATAACGATGGCCATTTCTCCCTATGTAGGTGCGAGGATAAACACACATCAAAAAAAGTTTTGCTTCATCCCGGTTCCAAGAACTCCTGAAGATAGACGTTGACTGTGTATATTGTATCACAGACAAAGTCCCTTTGACTGTATGGATATGTCACTAAACCCGCCCAAAGATGTAAACAACTATGCATCAGCAGCGCCTGTTAGATGGAAGGGGCCCGAAGGCCGATCAGTACCAGTCATTCCACCAGGAAGGAGTTACACGGCTCGTGTAGTCTGTAGCTCAACCATGCCTAGACGGTCAACACCACGGTTCGATCGCTTCCGCATTGTTACTTTGTGCCAGGAAGTGTCTCAACAAGGGAAGTGTCCAGGCGTCTTGCAGTGATCCAAAGCGACGTTGTTCGGACATGGAGGAGATACAGAGCGATAGGAACTGTCAATGCTGCTGCAGTGGATGACCGCTACCTACGGATTATGTCTCGGAGGAGCCCTGACAGCAACACCAACATGTTGAATAATGCTTTTCGTGCAGCCACAGGACGTCGTGTTACGACTCAAACTGATGCGCAACTTCACTGCCGACGTCCATGGCGAGGTCCATCTTTGCAACCACAACACCATGCAAGGCGGTGCAGATGGGCCCAACAACATGCCGAATGCACCGCTCAGGATTAGCATCACGTTCTCTTCAAAAATGAGTGTCCCATATGCCTCCAACCCAACAATCGTCGGAGACGTCTTTGGAGGCAAACCGGTCAGGCTGAGCGCCCTAGACACACTGTCCAGTGAGTGAAGCAAGGTGGATGTTCCCTGATGTTTTAGGGTGTCATTATGTGGGGCTGACGTACGCCGCTGGTGGTCATGGAAGGCGCCGTAACGGCTTTACGATACGTGAATGCCATCCTCCGACCGATAGCGCAACAATATCGGCAGCATATAGGCGAGGTATTCGTCTTCACGTACTACAGTTCGCGCCCCCGTAGTGCATATCATGTGAATGACTTCCTTCAGGATAACGACATCGCTCGACCAGCATTTTCTCCAGACATGAATCCTGTTGAAGATGCTTACGATGGATTGAAAAGTTCTGTTTATAGACGATGTGACTCACCAACCACTCTGAGGGATCTAGGCAGAATCGCCGTTGAGGAGTGGGACAATCTAGCCCAACAGTGCCTTTATGAACTTGTGGATAGTATGCCACGACGAATACAAGCATGCATCAATGCAAGAGGACGTGCTACTGGGTATTAGAGGTACCGGTGTGTACAGTAATCCGGACCAGCACCTCTGAAAGTCTCGCTGTATGGTGGTACAACATACAATGTGTGGTTTTCATGAGGAATAAAAAGGGCGGAAACGATGTTTATGTTGATCTCTATTCCAATTTACTGTACAGGTTTGGAACTCTCGGAATCGAGGTGATGCAAACTTTTTTGATGTGTGTATATAGGCATACGGAGGAGAAACTTGGTGACTGAAATAGTTTGAAAAGGTCTAGCCGCAACGGAAAACTTATTTGCTTTAGTGATTGCACCCGTCCCCTATTTTCTGATGTTATATAACGAACTGCCCTTCTTCAGACTCTGTCGGTTTTTTCCATCAATCCTATCTGGTAGGACTGATCCAGTTGCCGCAATGGTGAGTACACTGGACTCTTATTTGGGAAATGACGGCTGAACCCGCGTCCGGCCATTCTCATTTAGGTTTCCCATGATTTCCCTAAACCGCTTCAAGGAGATGCCGGGATGGTTTCCTTCAAAGGATACGGCCGATTTCCTTCCCCATGCTTTCCTAATCCGAGCTTGTCCTTCGTTCTAATGACCTCGTTGTGGACGGGACGTTAAACACTAATCTCCTGCTCCTCTTTTTGGCAAGGGTCCCATACCGCGCAACAGTACTTCAGAAGAGGATAGACGAGGGGTTAGAGTCAGTCTCTTTAGTAGATTAATAGCACTTTCTAAACATTCTGCCAATAAAACGAAGGCTTTTGCTCGCCTTTGCGACATCATTTTCTAGGCAGCTCTTGTTATTAACATGTTTGTTGACCACGGTAGTTGACTCTCGAAGGTGGCGTTTTTTTCCCGAACTGCAGCACATCTACTTATAAATATACATTTGTGCAGCACATCTGCAGATAAATATACATTTCGCGAACCACCTTAATGTGTGTGACGGAGTTTGCTTCTGCTATGAAACTCATTTCCCCCTTTCATATATACAATTCATCCATTCCGGGAATCTAATCTCATCGATTTTTGACTATTATGTACATTGATACTGACAATATATCGGTCCAGGGATTCCAAGACTTTCGAGAAAGTTTTAATTTCAAATTGACATAGTAATATTTTTCGTGTGATTAGAAATTAACGATTTTTGTGTTTTTTCTCATTGCTCACAGAGTGACACCTTGGTTCTTGGCAAATCTCATTATCCTGTATCAATGGGAAGAGCCTATAGGTTTCGATGAGTGAGTTTGCGAGTACCAAAAGAAGGGAGATAAATGACTGGACCTTTTGATTACATGGACTTAAAAGCTTCACTTTTTTACATGTCTAAGTGACTGTAGATCTTAATGTGTTACATAAATTTAAACTTGATACATCAAGCCGCTACTGAGAAAAAGGTTTTTGAAAAGTCGGACAGACAGACAGACAAGTAGACTGACGACGAAGTGATCGTATAAGGATTTAGTTTTTACCGATTGAGGTACGGAACCCTAAGAGCAGTCGGTAAAACTCTGTATGACCTCACTTTTCTCTGATTATCTAGATGAGGTCATTTGGGGAGCCGTATGTGGGAGGAATCAAGATACCAGAGTCATTTTAGATCGTACGCTCCAGGACCTTTGACAGTAACCTTCCCCACAATGCGCAACGCCTGCCTTGTAGCGTCTGCACTGGAATGTGGATAGGCTACTCCTAGTGCTCCAGGGCCTATTAAACGAAGGGATGATGACACGCGGTGCTCTTCTTTGTATGATCTCTGTCCTATCAATCCAGCCAGGGAAGGGACCCTGAGTGAAGAGCAATATTCCTAATCGGTCGAACGAGTGTTCCATCCACGTCTTTAGATTAAATTTCCTTAAGATAATTCCAACGCATCTCAGTCTGGCGTCCACTTTTCCTGTCACTCGTTTCGCAAGGTCATTCCAGTTTAGTCCGCTCCGGACGGTTATTCGTAGGCATTTTACGTTTATTAAAGCTTTCAATAACTTATCGCTAACCATATAATCGAGGTGTAATGGGTGTTGTAAGCCTTCTATAAAAATTTATCTGTAAATCAACATACTGCATATCCTTTTTCAAAAGCTTTCTCCTTGTGTAACGCGTGTTTTAGAAATCGTAATAAAATGTTGAGCAATACTGACTATTGGTTGGCCCTGTCTTGCGAGTGTGAACAGTGTCGTGAAACAAAACTTTAAACTTAATGAAACACTAAATTTGAAATAATGAAAACGAATCTACTTAAATTCCAAAAGTAACTAATTGTGTACTCAGTGAAAACTATTTAACTGAAACACAGTACTAAGATACATTATGAAAGTTGCGTGACATGAAGTGCAATTCCGTCTTGAAATGTGCGTAAAAATAAAAAATAATGCTGTACTCAGAAGAAAAATAACTCTGAGATTACCTACACTGTTTATTGTAAATTAATTTACTTGCTTAGCACAAAACCTAATAATTCTACCGAGCGAGGTGGCGCAGTGGTTAGCACACTGGACTCGCATTCGGGAGGACGGCGGTTCAATCCCGTCTCCAGCCATCCTGATTTAGGTTTTCCGTGATTTCCCTAAATCGTTTCAGGCAAATGCCGGGATGGTTCCTTTGAAAGGGCACGGCCGATTTCCTTCCCCATCCTTCCCTAACCCGAGCTTGCGCTCCGTCTCTAATGACCTCGTTGTCGACGGGACGTTAAAACAACACTAACCTAACCTAATAATTCTGACAATGAGCTCTTTCCTCATAAGAATTCAAAATGAAATTTACCCTGAAATAAAAGTAACTTACCTCACGCTCAGAATGTCGTTTCGTGTCTGGTGTACCTACGTTCTCGAAAGCAAATAGAAATTAGTAGATGCATCAGCTAAAGAAAAAAAAATAAGCTACTCACCACAAAATTTGCTTTTTGCTTGTCAGAAACGATCTGTAGCTTCGTGTGGCGTAAGATGCAAACCACACACGACAAAATATTAAAAACATTGCTAAGAAAGATGAAGGAGGGTTTTACTTTAAAGGAAGTCGTTCTTGCAAAATTAGCTTCTGATTATTGTCAGAAAAGACTGCACAATTACGAAATTCTATCAATACAAAGATTACAGACATTGCGTTATTCGTGACATAATGAAAACAAAGAGATCCAATTAGCTCTAATGAATGTTTTTAGTTATCCGAGGGACGAAGACTTCCTTCAGTTAATAATTCTGACAAACAAACATTTGATTCTAGCGCATGCGTTGGTTACCTTTAAAAATTATACCAAGAAATCTCCTTCACCGATAGAATGAGTAACATATGTTTTAATCTCCATAACAAAGTGTTAGAGATAATTTGTCTAAGATTCACAAATATTAGATCCCCTACTCTAAAACCTCAACTGCTCGCTAATATGTCCCAAATAAGAACGCCCCAGCGCTGCGAAATTGAATGGCGAGGAAGCCAACCACATACAAACTTAGAGTCAAGAATCTTATTCACTACTCGTGCAGCGTGCTTTTTAATCTTTGTCTCAGTACAAAAAAGATGAATTATTTACAGTGGCAGAAAACGTATGAAAACCTTACAATGTCTTCTCCTGTCTATACTCCACATATTATGTTTGTTTAAGATCGTCGTCAGTTCTTAATCACCTGTCCTCTGCGGATTTTTCTGCATTTCGGTACAATATCCTGCCGTCGCCACCTCCCTGTAGTCGACAGCACTGTACGTGAAATAGCCTCACTGAGTTCCCGACGTTATCATCGAGCGAGGTGGCGCAGTCGTTGACACCCTGGACTCGCATTCAAGTGGGCAAGAGTTCAAATCTGCGTTCGAACATCCTGTTTTAGCTTTCCCATGATTTCTCTAAATCACTCAGGCAAATGCTAGAATGGAATAAAATGGCAACCTACAGCGGTCCTTACGATGTTATTTATTATATGGCTACCAGTTTCGGCGCTTCAGTGCACGATTTTTAGGCCTTATCTGATGCTGAGGGGGTGAACACCATGCATATACACGATTTATCAGTGGCCAATATCTATAACTGGTTTTCGCAGAGCACCTGTAACAACGATGTTGTCTTTCCAACTATCAAGTATCAATAGAGGTTTTTTAGTAGGGAATTTGATGTTTGTGAAAATTAGAGAAATTATCTGGAATACTTTATTATGGAGATGAAAAAAGACGTTATTGACTCTATTGATAGTTCATGGTTGGAGGGACAACATCTATCTACATATACATCTACGTGATTACTCTGCTATTCATAATAAAGTGCCTGGCAGAAGGTTCAACGAACCACCTTCAGCACTTTAATTTGTGAGAGCCCTGATTTCTCTTATTTTATCGTGATAATCATTTCTCCCTATGTAGGTGGATGCCAACGGAATGTTTTCGCAACAGGAGGAGAAAACTGGTGATTGAAATTTCATGAGAAGATCCCGTCGCAACGAAAAACGCCTTTGTTTTAATTATTGCCACTCAAATTCATGTATCATGTCTGTGATACTATCTCCCCTATTTAGCGATAATACAAAACGAGCTGCCCTTCCTTGTACTTCTTCGATGTCATCCGTCAGTCCCACCTGATGCGAATCCCACACCGCACAGCAATACTCCAGAATACGGCAGACAAGCGTAGTGTAAGCAGTCTCTTTGGTAGACCTGTTGTACCTTCTAAGTGTTCTGCCAATGAATCGCAGTCTTTGGTTTGCTCTATCCACAATATTATCTATGTGATCGTTCCAACTTAGGTTATTTGTAATTGTAATCCCTAAGTACTTAGTTGAATTTACAGCCCTCAGATCTGTGTGACTTATCGCGTAATCGAAATTTAGCTGATTTCTTTTAGTACTCACGTGAATAACTTCACACTTTTCTTTATTCAGGGTCAATTGCCATTTTTCGCACCATACATATATCTCATCTAAATCATTTTGCAAGTCGTTTTGATCATTTGATGACTTTACAAGACGGTAAATGTCAGCATAATCTGCAAATAATCTAAGACGGCTACTCAGATGGTCTCCTATGTCGTTAATATAGATCAGAAACAATAGAGGGCATATAACACTTCCTTGGGGAACGCCGGATATTACTTCCGTTTTACTCAATGATTTTCCGTCTGTTATTACGAACTGTGACCTTTCTGACAGGAAATCACGAATTCAGTCGCACAACTGAGGCGATACTCCATAGGCACGCAGTTTGGTTAGAAGACGCTTTTGAGGAACGGTGTCGAAAGCCTTCTGGAAATCTAAAAATATGAAATCAATCTGATATCCCCTGTCGATAGCACTTATTACTTCATGAGTATAAAGAGCTAGTTGTGTTTCGCAAGAACGATATTTTCTGAAACCATGCTGACTATGTGTAAATAAATCGTTTTCTTCGAGGTACTTCATAATGTTCGAACACAGTATATGTTCCAAAACTACTGCAAATCGACGTTAGTGATATAGGCCTGTAATTCAGCTGATTACTCCTACTTCCCTTTCAGGGGATTGCTGCGACTTGAGCAATTTTCCAGTCTTTAGGTACGGATGTTTCTGTGTGCGAGTGGTTGTATATAATTGCTAAATATGGAGCTATTTTATCAGCATACTCTGAGAGGAACCTGACTGGTATACAATCTGGTCCGGAGGCCTAGCCTTTATTAAGTGATTTAAGCTGCTTTGTTACACCGTGGATATCTGCTTCTATGTTTCTCATCTTGGCAGTTGTTCTTGATTGAAATTCAGGAATATTTACTTCGTCTTCTTTGGTGAAGGAGTTTCGGAAAACCGTGTTTAATAACTGCTTTAGAGGCACTGTGATCAGTGACTTCACCGTTGTTCGGGCAGTGAAGGTATTGATTGTGTCTGGCCACTGGTATGCTTTATGTATGACCAGAATCTCTTTGGGTTTTCTGCCTGATTTCGAGACAGAATTTCGTTGTGGAAATTATTAAAAGCATCTCGCATTGAAATACGCGCCATATTTCGAACTTCTGTAAAACTTTGCCATTCTTGGCGATTTTGCGTTCTTTTTAAATTCGGCACGCTTTTTTCGTTGCTTCTGCACCAACGATCAGACCCGTTTTGTGTACCATGGGGGATCAGTACCATCACTTATTAATTTATGTGGTATATGACTCTCAATTGCTGTTGATACTATCTCTTTGAAAACATTCCACAACTTTTCTACAGTTACATGATCACGTCTGAAGGAGTGGAGACTGTCTCTTAAAAAGGCGTTAAGAGCAACATCGTTGTTTCAGGTAGTACGTGAAAACCAGTTATAGATGTTGGCCACTGATGAATCGTGTATATGGATTGTTTTGACGTCCTCAGCGTCAGTACCTGAAGATGGTGTGCTGAAGCTCCGAAACTGGTAGCCGTATAATAAATAACATCGTAAGGATGGCTGTAGGTGTTCCATTTTATTACATAAGTGAACAGCCGAAGTCCCTCACACCTCTAGTCACAAGGATGGACATAAAAAAAATGCCGAAATGGTTCCTTTCCCACCCTTGAAAGAATGCGAGTCAGTATTCCGTCTCTAATGACCTCGACTTCAACGGGACGTTAAGCCCTGATTTTCCTTTCTTTTTTCCGACGCTGTCCACCCTGTAATTTATGAATATTATAAAGAGTAAGGATCTCAACACGCTTCCTTGGGGGTACTTCCAAAATTACCTTTACATTCGTCGACTGCGTTCTGGTGAGAACGAAATATTATGTTCTGTCTGCACAGTTCTGGATCCAGCCACAAGTCTGATTCGATTCTCGGTAAACTCGTATTTTGTTTACTAAACGACAGTGGGAAAACGAATCTTATGGAAGTCAAGGAACACGATATGAACCTGGTCGCCTTTGTCGAAGGCTCTCTGGATCTCGTGGACGAACAGATGTCTATGTAATCTACGTTGATTTATATGGGGAAAGTTCCGTTCTCTAAAATGGTCATAAGGCGTAAGCGTAAAATGTGTACTGTAAATTTACAACTGACCGACGACAGTGATGTACACTCTTAATATTGTGCATATGCCCGATGATGCTTCTTTAAAGCGGGAATGACCAGCTCATTTTTTCGAAATACTTGGTACCATTCATTACTTCAGTGGCCTAGGAAAAATTTGGTTAGAAGGGAAGAAAATTACTTGGCTTAATTTTTGTAGAGTCTGCCACGTACTCACGGTGCTACGCCGGCTCCATCGCATGTGAAGAGGCCGGTTCCTGCACGACCTCAAAGACGGAGTTTCCCACGTGCCGGTAACACACTGCCTTACCGCCATCATATCCGATGGTATCGCGCGTATCCTGCATTCGACTGCCACACTGACGTACGGGGCGAGGTCGGACGACAACCCAGCCACAGGACATGTTGACAAGAATTCCCTCTTGCCAACACATTAGTAGTCTTTCGTTCAATTATTGACAATAACAATAATAATAATAATAATAATAATAATAATAAAATGACACTGAAATCAGGACGTGAATGAGACAAGAGCGTAGACTAGCGTCCCTGATCTTCAACCGTGTTTCAGAAATGGTCTCCCGCTAATGGCTTACCGAGCGAGGTGGCGCAGTGGTTAGCACACTGGACTCGTCTTCGGGAGGACGGCGGTTCAATCCCGTCTCCGGCCATCCTGATTTAGGTTTTCCGTGATTTCCCTAAACCGTTTCAGGCGAATGCCGAGATGGTTCCTTTGAATGGGCACGGCCGATTTCCTTCCCACTCCTTCCCTAACCCGAGCTTGCGCTCCGTCTCTAATGACCTCGTTGTCGACGGGACGTTAAACACTACCCACCACCACCACCCGCTAATGGTAGCAAGAAATGAACAATTCAGGGTAGAAAATGGGGTAGACTAGATCAATATTATATGAATCTCACAGTCGACTGTCTAACCTTTACAGATGATCTAGTGATTTTTTCAAACTCCTTAGATACGGCAGCGAAACAGCTTAACCGAATAGGTGTACAGGAGCGTAGGCTGGGCTTTAAATCTCAGTTGAGGAGACAAAGTTTATGACAAACATAAAATCAATGCTAAAACGAACTTGATGTCAAACTGGGAAAAATGAAGCAGCTTGAAAACTTTAAATAGCTGCATGAAAGGACAGACTGTACCTACCAGGTAACGGAAATGGCGTATCAACCAACTAAAGGCAACCACAATAAGAGGTCGATATTCTTGAACGCCAAAATTAGACACTACTGCACTTTTATGCGACCGGATGATCTGTATGCCACAGACACTCTTTACAATAAGCATGAAAGGTGTAATTGAGAATCTTCAGGACATTTTAAGGAACATCCTGGGTCCGAGCAAAGAGAAATCGTGTACAGATGGCGTCAGAGATAAGAAATACAGAGTGTTCGGAAATTCCCGTTACAAGCTTCTAGGACTTGTAGAGGGGAGCGAGTATATAATATTTTGAATAGGAACCCGTATCCGGAAATTTCATCCAACTACCCACCAAAGCTTCAAAGTTAAGACGCCGGTATGTGTATATAGGATGAATCCGTGACGATGTTACAAACTTGCAAGGATGATGGACAAGGATAAATGTACCAATTTGAGGCAAGGGTCCTTGTACCGGAAACGAACGAGTCGAAAATTATAAGCGATAACCGTCCTGACATATCTGACAGTGGAATACATGAAGCGGCACTGTTGTTACTAAGATTGTAGGGTTGGCAGCGTTTAGAGGTAGTAGTACGTACCAAGACAAGAAAAATGTCTTGTAAACGTGGTCTCTGGAATACATACCTTAAGAGCTGTGAGTAGTTGTTCAGTAGAGGAGAAATGTTTTGCAATAACGAAGATGAACGACTGCTCAAGCTCCACAAGTAAGAGTTGTAGAGCCCATGGTTACCTGAAATTTTTTCTTGTTTGGCCCATACTACCATCTGTTGAAGCTGTATACCCTACGTTTCTAACGACAACAGTACCGCTACGTGCCGGCCGGTGTGGCCGAGCGGTTCTAGGCGCTTCAGTCTGGAACCACACGACCGCTATGGTCGCAGGTTCGAATCCTGCCTCGGGCATGGATGTGTGTGCTGTCCTTAGGTTAGTTAGGTTTAAGTAGTTCTAAATTCTAGGGGACTGATGACCTTCGATGTTAAGTCCCATAGTGTTCAGAGCCATTTGAACCGCTACGTGTATTCCACTGTCAGAGGTATCGGAATAACTTTCGCTTGCAACTTTCGACTCGTACGTCTCCGAACCAGGGAACCTTATCTCAAACGGGTACATTTATCCTTCTCTGTTATCCCCGAAAGTTTGTAACACCATCATGGAATCATTCTGTATGTAGGTAAAGTCACAGGCGCCGGTACCTGTAAGTTTGACGCTCTGTAGCGTCGTTGATGACTTTTCTACTACACGGGGTTGTATTTCAAAATGTTATTAACTCACTCCTCTTTACAGGTCCTAGAATTTGTAACGGGAATTCCGAGCACCCCGCACACAAGTAATTAGAAAAACGTAAACGTCACGACTCTACATCTTAGTCACACTTAATTGCCTGGCAGAGAGTTCATCGAACCACCACTGTGCAGCTGATCCCGGCGGAGGTTCGAGTCCTCCCTCGGGCATGGGTGTGTATGTTTGTCCTTAGGATAATTTAGGTTAAGTAGTGTGTAAGCTTAGGGACTGATGACCTTAGCAGTTAAGTCCCATAAGATTTCACACACATTTGAACTTTTTTTTTTCGTCGAACCACCTTCACAATAAATCTCTATTATTCCAATCTCGAATAGCGCCCGGAAATAAAAATCCAACACCTATATCTTTCTGCGCGATCTCTGATTTCCTTATTTTATGACGATGGTCGTTTCTCCCTATGTAGGTCGGCGCCAATAAAATACTTTCTCATTCAGTGGAGGAAGTTGGTGACTGAAATTTCGTGATAAGATTCCGCCAGAACGAAAAACGCCTTTGTTTTAATGATGTCCATCCCAAATCCTGTATCATATCATTGTCACTCTCTCCCCTATTTCGCGATAATACAAAATGTGTTATCCTTCTATGAACTTCCTCGATGTACCCCATTAATCTTACGTGGTAAGGATCCCAGAATGCGAAGCAGTATTCCAAAAGAGGACGGGCGGGCGTTGTGTAGGCAGTATCTTTAGTAGATCTGTTACATTTTTAAGAGTTATGACTTCCCCACAACATTTCGTATGTGTTCTTTCCAATTTCAGTTATTCCTAATTGTAATTCCTAGGTATTTAGTTGAATTGACGGCGTTCAGATTTGACTGATTCATCGTGTAACCCAAGTTCATCGGGTTCTTTTTAGCACTCAGGGGGATGACTCACACTTTCATTATGTGGCGTCAATTGGCAATTTTTGGACCTACAGATATCTTTTCTAAAACGTTTCGCAATTTTTTTATCTTCTGATGGCTTTATTACATGATAAACGACAACATCATCTGAAAACAACCTAAGACGGCTGCCCAGATGGCCTCCTTAATCATTTATGTAGATAAGGAACAGCAGAGGGCCTATCACACTACCTTGGGGAACGCCAGAAACCACTCTATTCTACTTGATGACTTTCCGTCAATTAATACGGACTGTGACCCCTCTTACAGGAAATCACAAATCCAGTCACATAACTGAGACGATATTCCAAGCACGCAATTTCACTACAAGTCGTTTGTGCGGTACAGTGCGAAAAGCCTTCTGGTAATCTAGAAATTCTGAAGAGGGGGACTGCCTTTTATGGCCACGTGACATGAATGAGCCCAGGAAGAATATTTATGTATATTAACTAACTTTAAGAAAACCCAAGAGACATGCTTCACAAAAGCTGAAAAATATCTACGAGCACTGGACATTTCTCATCATCTGTGACCGCGGTCTCCTCCGCTGTCTTTGCTTCTGCCGTAGCAGAGCTGCAGCAGAGAAGAGGCCACTCTACGAGGAAGATATTTCGCACAAAGGCAGCTGCTCCACTGTTGGGAGCCCGGGTGTCAAAGGGGACTGTCCGGCCACCAGCCGCCTGGGAAATAAGGCAGCCTAGAACGGCCCGCAGAGCCAAAGCGACAGACAGAAGGGGGAAAAAAAAGAACACACAGTGAGGGCGTCTGGCGAGCGGAGCCAGAGGAAGAGGTTCCTCCCGCCATTAGCAGAGTTGCGCCGTCGCGCTGTTCCCGTTGCAGACTCAGCGCGAGCCGCGGGGCTTCCCCGCGGCGGATGGCGGCGGTGCTGGATTCGTCACTGTCGCCGTGACGTCACGGGCAGCTGGCGACGCGCGGAAGAGCACGCACGACGGTCCGTTTACAAAGCGTCACTCACGCTGGCGTCAGCGTCGCTTGCCGGCTGGAGCTGCAGCGCTGTTTGAAGGTGGCACGACACGGCTTTCGCTGAGACTTCAGCCACGTAGGCGAGGAACGAGTAGGTTCAGGATGTGGTACTAGGTACGTGCTGTCAGCCACAGCCCTGCTTCCGCTGTACAAGAGTTGGACAAAAGTATGGAAACATCGTGAAAAATGCATGCTTGAACATACGGTTACATCTACGAGGGGCGTAGTGACGCAACATATTTTTTTTTTGTGATAGTTGATTGGTTTTGTTCAGGATTCCTATACGTCATATTATTCACCACTCATTTTACCGCAAAACCGTATTTTTCAACATAATCTCCGGTCAATGTGACGGCCTTTCATGCCACCTTACTGGGAAGACCTGTATGCCCTCATGGTAGCATTCTACTGGTCGACGTCGGAGCCAATGTAGAGCTGCATCAATAATCTTCCCATCATCCACATACTGCTTACCGCGGAGTGCGTACTACATTGGACCAAATACAAGGAAGTCTTCTTCTGTTGGGCTGCGAGGACATCGGTGGGCACACATCCTTGAGTATCCCAACTGGTGGATCAGTGTGTCTGCACTACCCATAGAGACGATCAATTGAGTGGCGAGTTGTTGGATACACCTTGCCCAACGGCTCAACAGGCTTTTGTTCACTGCCAGGTATACGCAGAAATTCTACAAGCCCCTATGAATATCTGCGAGCCTCTGAGTTTCCGTGGAAAGAAACTGAATGACAGCTCTTTGCTTGGATCACACCTCTTTTACAGATGCCATTCTGAAGGATAAGTGTAACGCCGCCATCTGTCGGAACTTCATTAAAGTTTAGGGTCTGAAGCAGAAATATTCCACGACGTTCCACAGCAAATTCCGCATTTTTTCAACCGAAACTGGCTGAGAAGAAAAATGTGCTGCATTACTTATTGAACGCCCCTCTTACTCTGAAGTTGACACTTACGTGCCTGGCAGATGATTCATTGAACTTGTTTCAAGCTATGTCTCTACCTTACCACTCTCAAAAAGTGCGCGGGGAAAACGAAAACCTAAATCTTCCTGTGCAAGATTCCTTTTATTTTATTACGATGTTCATTTCTCTCCATGTAGGTGTGATCAACGAAATATTTTCCCATTATAAGGAGAAAGCTGGTCAATAAAATTTCGTCAAAAGATCTCTTCGCAACGGAAAACGCCCTTATTTTAATCATTCCCATCCCAAACCGCGTATCATATCCTTCACACTCTCTCCCTTATTTTGTGATAGTACAAAACGATCTGCCTTTCTTTGAATTTTTTTGATGTCCTTCTTCAGGCCTATTTGTAAGGATACCATACCACGCATACCCAATGGTATGGTAACGTGTTATGATTTTAGTTTTTCCATATTTTTGTTCACTTCGTGTAATCTAAAGCCCCTCTCACACTAGCGACGTTCTTGTTGCAGACAACTGCTCGTGGCAAGTGAGTCTACGGCCTCTGTCCTGCCGTTTTGTTCCTGTACTGAGTCTCGTCAGTCGCGAGTGGTCGTTTTTTCGTCTAAACGTCGGCGCCGAAACTAAACTGCGTGTGTTGTGAGTACTGTCTGCTGTACAGATTGCCTTTTGGGGGGTGAAAGGTTGTCAGGAACAATACTTTCTCTAAAAAATCTAAATGTGATAACAGAATGTAGGAACAGGTGTGACTATAGAGTTCACCAAAGACAAAAGGTAATGTTCTTGACAATGTTTGCGTGGTAAATCCGCCACACTCCTCTGAACTGAAAGAATTGGGAAAATGTCATCCAGATATTTCAAAACATCTATGTTTATTTGCTCAAGAAAATACACAAATCAAAAAAGTTTTGCATCACCTCAGTTCTCGGAACTCCTGAAGATGGACATCGACTGTGGATATTGTATCACAGACACATTCCCTTTGACTGTTTGGAGATGTCACTAAACCCACCCAAAGATGTAAACAAACATGCATGAGCAGCGCCTATTAGACGGAGGGGGTCCGACAGCCGATCAGTTTCAGTCATTCCACCAGGAAGCAGGTACACGGCTCGTGTAGTCTGTAGTTCAACCATACCTAGACGGCCAACACGGCGGTTCGATCGCGTCCGCATTTTTAATTTGTACCAGGAAGGGCTCTCTTCAAGGAAAGTGTCCAGTCGTCTCGGAGTGAACCAAAGCGATGTTGTTCGGTCATGGAGGAGATACAGAAAGACAGGAACTGTCGATGACATGCTTCGCTCAGGCCGTCCAAGGACTATTACTGCAGTGGATGACCGCTACCTACGGATTATGGCTCGGAGGAACCCTGACAGCAACGCCACCATGTTGAAAAATGCTTTTCGTGCAGCCACAGGACGTCGTGTTCCAACTCAAACTCTGCTCAATAGGCTGCATGATGCGCAACTTTACTCCCGACGTCCATGGCGAGGTCCATGTTTGCAACCACGACACCATGCAGTGCGGTACAATTGGGCCTAAAAACACGCGAAATGGATTGCTCAGCACTGGCATCGCGTTCTCTTCAGACAATCGTCTGAGAAGTATTTGGAAGCAACCTGGTCAGGCTGAACACGTTAGACTCACTGTCCAAGGAGTGCAGCAAGGTTCCCTGCTGTTTAGGGGTGGCATTATATGGGGCCGACGTACGCCGCTGGTGGTCATGGAAGACGCGGTAACTGCAGCACGATACGTGAATGCCATCCTCCGACCGATAGTGTAACCATATCGGCAGTATATTGGTGATGCATTCGTCTTCATGGACGTCAATTCGCGCCCCCATCGTGCATATCTTGGAATGGCTTCCTTCAGGGTAACGACGTCGCTCGACGAGAGTGGCCAGCATGTTCTCCAGACATGAACCCTATCAAATATGCCTGGGGTAGATTGAAAAGGGCTGTTTATGGACGACGTGACGCACCAACCACTCTGTGGGATCTAAGCAGAGTCGCCGTTGAGGAGTGCTACAACTTTGGATAGTATGCCACGACGGATACAGGCATGCATCAATGCAAGAGGACGTGCTACTGGGTATTAGAGGTACCAGTGTGAACAGCAATCTGGACCGCCACCTCTGAAAGTCTTGCTGTATGGTGGTACAACACGCAATGTGTGGTTTTCACGAGCAATAAAAATGGCGGATATGGTGTTTACATTGATCTCTATACCAATTTGCTGTACAGATTCCGAAATTCCCGGAACCGAGGTGATGCAAAACTGTTTTTGATGTGTTTATATACAAGGGTTATTCGGAAACTAAGATCCTGTCTGTTGCGAAATGGAAACTACAGTGGAAATCAGTAACATTTAGTTTGCAACTGTTAGCTACACCTTCCAGCAATTTCTCCATACAGTGACCTCTCTGACGTAGATATTTTTCGTAGTGTTGCACCAACTTTTCTATAACCTTGCCATAGAACACTGCCATCCGTGCTTTCTGTCAGTTATCTACCCTGATCTGCAGCTCGTTGTGTGTGCCAAAATATTGTGTTGATAGCCAGCGGCTCATGTGAGAAGGGACGAAAAGTCCGGCCTGTATGGTGGGTGAACAAACACTTCCCATAGAATGCGCTGCAGGAGCGCCTTCGTTGCCCCTGAAGAGTGCGGCTGAGAAATGTCACGAAGAAAGAAATGCGTGACAGTTATGTCATGTAGGGTTATATGAAATGAAGCGAAATCTCTAAGCAGCCATACTTGGCAGCAGATACTGTTTATCTAGGCCCTTCACGTGCTCACTGTGCGCTCAGAATAGAAAAGAGTGATCAGTTCTTCCTATGTAGATGAGCGCCAAAAACATATTTTCACGCAGTGAGGAGACAGTTGGTGAACCAAACGTGAAGAGAATGTCCTTTCGCAGCGAAGAATGCGTTTCTTTTTATGACTACTAGCCCAATTCGTCTACCATATCCGTGGCACTTTTGCCCTATTTCGCGATAATACAAAATGAGCTGCCCTTGTTTGAAATTTTTCGATGTCTTCCGTCAATCCTATCTGATGCGGATCCCACACCGCACCGGAATGCTCCAGGGCGGACAAGCGTGGTGTAAGCTGTCATTATAGTAGACCTGCTACATTTTCTAAGTGTTATGTCAAAAAATTGCAGTCTTTGGTTTGATTTCCCCAGACTATTATCCAGTTTAAGTTAATCGTGATTGTAATCCCTGGCTATTTAGTTAAGTTTACAGACTTTAGATTCGTGTGATTTATCGTGTAACCGTAAATTAGCGGATTCCTTCTAGTACTCAGGTGGATGACTTCACACTTTTCATTATTTAGAATCAATTGCCACTTTTTGCACCACACAGACATTGTCTAAACCATTTTGCAATTAGTTTTGATCGTCGTTTACAAGAAGTTAAATGACAGGTCTCGCTGTATGGTGGTACAACACGCAATGTGTGGTTTTCACGAGCGATAAGGGCGCTGATGACCTCGATGTTGAGCGCCCATAAACCCCAACACACACACACACACACACACACACGAGCGATAAAAAGGGCGGATATGGTGTTTACGTTGATCTCTATACCAATTTACTGTACAGATTCCGAAATTCCCGGAACCGAGGTGATGCAAAACTGTTTTTGATGTGTTTATATACAAGGGTTATTCGGAAACTAAGATCCTGTCTGTTGCGAAGTGGAAACCACAGTGGAAATAAATAACATTTAGTTTGCTACTGTTAGGTACACCTTCCAGCTATTTCTTTACATAGTGACCTCTCTGACTTAGATAGTGATGGTCCAGATTGCTGTACACACCGACACCTTTGATACCCAGTGCTACGTCCTCTTGCATTGATGCTCGCCTGTATTCGTCGTGGCATACTATCCAAAGTTCATCAAGGCACTGCTGAGAGATTTCGCTTCATTTCATATAACCCTACATGACATAACTGTCATGCATTTCTTTCTTCGTGACATTTCTCAGCCGCAGTCTTCAGGTGCAACGAAGACGCTAATGCAGCGCTTTCTATGGGAACTGTTTGTTCACCACAAACGATCTAAGAGGGCTGCTCAGATTGTCTCCTATGTCGTTTATGTAGATTAAAAACAGCAGAAAGCCTATGACACTTCATTGGGGAACGCCAGATATTACTTCTGTTTTATTCGTTATTTTTCCGTCAATTACTGCGAACTGTGCCCTTTATGATAGAAAATAACGAATCAAGTCGCACAACTGAGGCGATGCTTCATAAGTACGCAGTTTGATTCGACGTAGTTAGTAAGGACCGGTATCAAAAGTCTTCTGGAAATCTAAAAATATGGAATCAGTTTCACGTCCCCTGTCGATAGCACTCATTACTTCGTGAGAATAAAGAGCTAATCGTCTTTCACAAGAACAATGTGTGCTGAATCCGTGCTGACTGTTTGCCAATAAATCGTTTTCTTCGAGATAAGTCATATTGTTCGAACAAAGTATGTGCTCCAAAATCATACTGCAAATCGACGTTAGTGATATGGGCCTGTGTTGTAAAGGATTACCTCCCATTTCCTGAGCAACTTTCCAGTCTTTGGATACGGATCTTCGAGTAGTTATACATGACTGCTGAGTCTGAATCTGCTTCGCTACACAGAGCGTACCTACTTCTAAGTTACTCATTTTGCCAGTTGTTCTAGAATAGAATTCTAGAATATTTACTTCGCCTTCTTTGGTGAAGGAGTTTCGGTTAACCGTGTTTAGTAACAGTGCTTTAGTGCACTGTCATGAGTGACCTCACCATTGGTATCAGGCAGTCAAGGTATTGACTGTGTCTTGCCACTGGTGTACTTCACATATGAGCTGAATCTCTTTGGGTTTCTTGCAGATTTCGAAACAGAGTTTCGTAGTGGAAAGTATTACAAGCATCTCACATAGAAGTTCGCGCTAAATTTCGAGCTTCTGTAAAAATTCGTCAGTCATGGGGATTTTATATTCTTTAAAATTTGGCTTGGATTTTTCGTCGCTTATAGAACAGCGTTCTGACCCTTTTTGTGTAACCTAGGGATGAGTACCAACGCTTATCATGTTCTTTGGTGTACATCTCTCAATTGCCGTCGATACTATTTCTTTGAATTTAAACCACATCTGGTCTACGCGCACATATTTGGTTGGGAAGGAGTGGATACTACTCTTAGGGAGGCGTCAAGTGAATTTTCATTTGCTCTTTCAAACAGATATACTTTGCGTAAAGTAAGTCTGTGGCAGAAGCTCGTGATCAAGCTATTAGCCTGACTGCGGGTGGAGTACGGCCTTTCCTCGCCACGGGCCATGAAGGTGCGGATGACGTGCCCTTCGCCCGGCTGCATTTTATATCCGCCAAAGGTAGCCAGTACTCATTTGGTAGCAGGCTGAGAGGACCTGGGCCGTCCTCGAGAGACTGGAGTGAGGAAAAATCCCCAGTCCTATTCAGAACTGAACCACGGACAATCCAAGGCCGCAGTTCACTGTCCTACCTGTTAACCACCACGGCCACATAATCTCGTGAAAGAGATCTGAACGAGTTAATGTTGAAACAATTTTCATTAAAATGTTTGCCCATTTACATTCTTTTCCATGCGTAGTGTAAGCTTTTTGCTTGTCCAGCTATTGCAGAACACAAGTAGATCTCTGCTTTCAGACATATCGCCTTTTACGGAAGAACACTAGCAGAAAAAATATCAAGCCATCGAACAACATCTACATTTACATACGTACTCGGCAAACCACGGTATGGTGCGTGGCGGAGGTTACACTGTGCGTCTTCTAGTCATTTGGTCTCCTGCTCCACTCGCAAATGGAGCGAGGGAAAAACGGCTGTCTACGCCTCCGTATGTGTCTTAATTTCTTGTATCTTCTATTCGTGGTCCTTACGCGCAACGTATGTTGGCGCCAGTAGAATCATCTGTAGTCAGCTTCAAATGCTACTTCTCTAAATTTTCTCAGTAGTGTTCGTCAATAAGAAAGTCGCCTCCCTTCCAGGGATTCCAACTTATATTCTTGAAGCATCTCAGAAAAACTAGCCTGTTGTTCGAACCTACCTGTAGTAAGCCTAGGAGCCCGGCTATGAGCTGCTTCGGTGTCTCCCTGTAATCCACCCTGGTGCGGATTCCAAGCAGTCAAGCAGTACTCAAGAATGGGTCGCAGTAGTGTCCTATACGCAGTCTCCTTTACCGATGAACGATCACACTTCTCTAAAATTCTCCCATTAAACCGTAGTCGATCATACGCCTCCCCTACCACAATCCTCAGATGTTCTTTCCATTTCATATCACTTTGCAAAGTTACTGCCATAGGTATTTAAACGACGTGACTGCGTCAAGCAGAACACTAATAATGCTGTACCCGGGTTTATTTTTTCCCCTTATGCCATTAACTTTCATTTTTCTACATTTAGAGCGAGCAGTCATCGCACCAACTAGAAAGTTTGTCTCAGTCACATTTATCGTCCTACAGACACTCAACGACGACATCTCACCGTGCAGCACAGCATCGCCAGTAAACAACCGCAGATTGCTACTTACCGTGTCCGACGGATCATTTATGAAGACAAAAATAATAACCGTCCTATCACACTCCTCTGAGGCACTTGTGACAATACTCTTACCTCTGATAGACACTCGCCGTCGAGGACAACGTAATGCATTCTATTATTTAAGAAGTCTTCGAGCCACTTACTTGTCTGGTAACCCATTCCATATGGAACTCGCGCTATTCGCCCACGAGACTCAGAGGGCCATAGACACGGGTTCCCAGGTAGACGCCGTGTTTCTTGACTTCCGCAAGGCGTTTGATACAGTTACTCACAGTCGTTTAATGAACAAAGTAAGAGCATATGGACTATCAGATCAATTGTGTGATTGGATTGAAGAGTTCCTAGATAAGAGAACGCAACATGTCATTCTCAATGGAGAGAAGTCTTCCGAAGTAAGAGTGATTTCCGGCGTGCCGCATGGGAGTATCGTAGGACCGTTGCTTTTCACAATATATATAAATGACCTTGTGGATAACATCGGAAGTTCACTGAGGCTTTCTGCGGATGATGCTGTAGCATATCGAGAGGTTGTAACATTGGAAAATTGTACTGAAATGCAGGAGGATCTGCAACGAATTGACGCATGGTGCAAGGAATGGCAACTGAATCTCAATGTAGAGAAGTGTAATGTGCTGCGAATACATAGAAAGAAAGATCCCTTATCATTTAGCTACAATATAGCAGGTCAGCAACTGGAAGCAGTTAATTCCATAAATTATCTGGGAGTACGCATTAGGAGTGATTTAAAATGGAATGATCATATTAAGTTGATCGTTGGTAAAGCAGATGCCAGACTGAGATTAATTGGAAGAATCCTAAGGAAATGCAATCCGAAAACAAAGGAAGTAGGTTACAGTACGCTTGTTTGGCCGCTGCTTGAAAACTGCTCAGCAGTGTGGGATCCGTACCAGATAGGGTTCATAGAAGAGATAGAGAAGATCCAACGGAGAGCAGCGCGTTTCGTTACAGGATCATTTAGTAATCGCGAAAGCGTTACGGAGATGATAGATAAACTCCAGTGGAAGACTGTGCAAGAGAGACTCTCAGTAGCTCGGTACGGGCTTTTGTTGAAGTTTCGAGAACATACCTTCACCGAAGAGTCAAGCTGTATATTTCTCCCTCCTACGTATATCTCGCGAAGAGACCATGAAGATAAAATCAGAGAGATTAGAGCCCACACAGAGGAATACCGACAATCTTTCTTTTCACGAACAATACGAGACTGGAATAGAAGGGAGAGCCGATAGAGGTACTCAAAGTACCATCCGCCACACACTGTCAGGTGGCGTGTGGTGTATGGATGTTGATGTAGATGTAGATCTAGAATGTGTTCAATAATTCTGCAGCAAACCGATGTTAGGGATGTTAGTCTTTAATTTTCCGGGTTCGTTCTTTTGCCCTTCTTATGTACAGGAGCCATGTGCTCTTTTTCCCAGTCGCTTGGGACTGTACGCTGGACGAGAGATGCGCTATAAATGCAATCTAAGTAAGGAGCAATGCCGTAGAGTACACATTGTAAAACGCAGTAGTATGTGTCACGAAAATAAAGCAAACAACAAAATAAGAACACAAATGACAGGAGTGACTTTGGCGAGAATAGATTAACTTCCTATCTTAGTAAACGAAGTTACAGTCCCCTGTTCCTGCGCATGATCGAGTGCACCAACCTCAACCCAAAAGCAAGATAACGAAAGTCCTGTGATCACGGTTAAAAGTAAACCATGTTTAAAATGTCTTTTCGGTGCATCAACGCTAATCGGCAGTAAGGAAACGTTTCCAGCCAACCGGGCATTTGACTGCGGTTAACTCCATGCATTACAATGGAAGGTGCCCTGGACGTGCAAAGATGATAATAGAAATATTAATGTGCACACGGCAGCATAGTTTTCTAAACAATTTCTCGTGAGTGAGGGGTCATTATCACATGCTCAGACTTTCGTCAATAAATAGATGTGTGCTCATATCTCCTTACTAGTCCGTTCGTTTACATCTGGCTAAAACGAAAACAAAAGAAGAACGCCAAATTTTTCGGAGAAAGAGATTGATATACTTCCTGAATTAGTCGGTGGGAATGCATTAGTTTTACAAAATAAAAGGACCAAGGCTGCAGTATAAAAAAAGAAATGTTCATTGACTCATTTCGGTCATTACTTTTTCGTTTTTTCATTCAGTTGGGTCACCTAATTCACTTAAATACAAAATTCATCAAATATACCTATTTGGCATTTTTATGAAAAATGCACGTCCTCTTATACTGCATACAGAAATCCAGTTTTTATTGCAAACAAAATTGTTGATCAGTGTTCGTTTATAAAAGATCGTTAATCAATGTTGTATATTTAAAAACAGCTAAAAATTAATTTTTGTGAATCTTTTTGTGTTTCACGCATCATGTAAATGGCAGTTCAAAAATCTGAAACCGTTTGGAATTTAATCCATTGTCCCTCATGCAGCATGCATCCACACTGCTTGTCGAAAAAACTGTACCTTATGTAACATATCAAAAATGGTCAGAAAACTTACAAGTCGGTTTCCTCGATTATTTTTTAGAATTGCATCGAACTTCTTTGCGAAATGTATATTTAAGTTTCGAACTTAACGTGCCACAAGCATAAAAAATTACAAAAATCTATTTGTCGTGTGGTCCCCTTTTTACAGAAAAATAGGCAATAGGGTGAGGCATGGTGCACAATTTAATTCACTCCTGCTAAGTTTGATTCATACATAAATTAACTTGGTGGGTTCATCGTAAGTGTAGGCTTCTGTATATGGTGCCTTGAGTCTATTACAGTACATCGAAACGCGCCGCTATGTTAACTTTGATCTAGGATAATGAGCTAGAATTTTGCGTTGGACAGGATCAGAGGTTGGTGAGCTCGAGTGTCAATTGATCACTGGCGTCACTAATCCACTCACGACGTGATTTACAAGCAAGCACGTGATGCGCATCCACGACGAGTAGTTGATTTTCGCCAGGAAGTAGCTCGTGTAAAAGCCTGGTTTGCACCGGAGCGAAACTTGCGAATGCTCGTCAGTGAACGAGTATACACTCTCGTGTAAACGGTAGGTGACCGCGGACAGAAAGCGTTTGCTCGAGTTCGGTTCGTATTAGCAGTAGGGATGGGAAAACCGATCGGTGAAAACAAATACCTGTATTTTAGATCTGAATAACCGATATTTTTCTGTATTTGCTTGGTCTCTGTTATAACAGGTGTTATTACTTTTTACTAATAAATGAATAAAAAACCGAAGTATCAATTAGCTACAGTAGTAGTGGCAAAATTTTTCGTTTTCAAATAAATATTTTTTTAAAAACTAGTAACTTTTACTCGTAAAGTGGCGTTACTATAGAAAATGAAGGTGAGGTGGAGCTACACCTGTGGCTTCTTTTAACGCAGATATGAGATACATTTACGTATGATACCATAGACAGAACTGTCCACCAACCGTACCTTAAATAGGAATTCAGAAGTAGAATGCGGCGAAAGTTGACGTTAATGGGCTATGTCAGACATTCGACGCGAGAGTCTTTGCTGACAGCACATTGCCTGCAGCGCACCTAGTGGGCTCGTGACCATATCGATTGTACCCTAGACGACTTGGAAACTGTGGCCTGCTCAGCTGAGTCCCGATTTCAGTTGGTAAAAGCTGATGGTAGTGGTCAAATGTGGGGCAGACCATATGAAGGCATGCACCCAAGTTGTCAAAAACGAACTTTGCAAGCTGGTGGTGCTTTATAATGACTGGGCTGTCTTTACATGGAATGGACAGGCTCTTGTGGCCCAACGGAAGCGATCATTTACTGGAAATGGTTATGTTCGGCTACTTGGAGACTGTTTGCAGCCATTCATGGACTTCATGTTCCCAAACAAAGACAGAAATTTTTATGGATAACATTGCAGCTTGTCACCGGACCACAGTTGTTCGCGATTGGTTTAAAGAACATTCTAGACAATTCGAGCAAATGATTTGGCCTCCCAGATGGCCCGACATGAATTCCATCGAACATATATGGGACATAATTGAGAGGTCAGGTCGTGCACAAAATCCAGTACCGGCAACACTGTAGCTATTATGGACAACTGTAGAGGGAGTATGGCTCAGTATTTCTGCAGAGGCCTTCCAACGATTTGTTGAGTCCATGCCAAGTCGAGATGCGGCAATACGCCGGGAAAACGGAAGTTCGACAGGATATTAGGAAGTATCGCATGACTTTTGTCACCACAGTGTAAACCTTCAAGAGCTAGGGAATCAGACATCAATCATACTTTTGCGTGTCAGGGCTTTTGGATATTTAGGGAAGTGAACAAGGGGACCAAGCTAGCAAGGAGGTCTGTAGGGAACTTAATAGAATGTGCTGCTCTCCTGCAGGCTATAATTTCACTGTTAAGTCGGAAGGACATACATCTGTATGAGGTAGAGCGGCTGGCAGTGCGGCAAAATAAGGTATGGTTGGTTAAAAAATGGTTCAAATGGCTCTGAGCTCTATGGGACTTAACTTCTGAGGTCATCAGTCCCCTAGAACATACAGCTACTTAAACCTAACTAACCTAAGGACATCACACACATCCATGACCGAGGCAGGATTCGAACCTGCGACCGTAGCGGTCACGTGGTTCCAGACTGTAGCGCCTAGATCCGCTCAGCCACCCCGGCCGGCGTACGGTTGGTGAAGCCAACTATCCGGCCATGGTGTTTCTCATGACGGTCACTCCTGCGGGATGAAATGATGGCCCTGACCCGCCTTCAAATTGGGTTCTGATTCCTAACACATTGCGTCATACTCCCAGGACAGGACACTCCCCTTTACCCCCCCCCTCCCCCCCCACCCGTCTGTGATGCATGTGGTGTGGAAATTACTGCACATTACATTATAACTTAAGGGGGGTGGGACGTAAAACGGGCCGCCTTGGAGCAGGAGAGGCACCACAGGACATTTTATTTTCTACTGTCTATACTTTTACAAATAAATTCATAAAACTTTGGCAACATGACCAGGAAGGATTCAGAATTCACACTCATAGCAGTGGAAGTGCAAAAACACAACAAAATAATTTTTTTAGATATGAAATTTCATAATTTTTTCACTTACTGTTGGCTGCATTTGTTGCTACAGGTACATTTTTCTTCACAAGTAAGAGAGTTTCTTTGATGAATTTTGCACGGCATACAAACCATACTTACAGGTGTATGAAACTTTAGAATTTTACAAATCTATTAAAAAGTGTGGTATAAATTGAGAAAATTAACTACAAATTTAGATTTTTTTCTAAACATAAAGTTTAAAACGTAACAGCTCATTTATTTTTTCATAAAGTAAATAGATTCTATAATTCCAGACACCTGTAAGTATGGTTTGTATGCTGTGCAAAATTCATCGAACAGTCTCTCTTACTTATGAAGGAAAGTGTACCTAAAGCAACAAATACAGCCAGTAGTAAGTGAAAAAATGATGAAATTTCACATGTAAAAAAAATTATTTTGTTTTGTTTTTGAACTTCCACTGCTACGAGTGTGAATCCTGAATCCTTCCTGGTCATGCTGACAAAGTTTTATGAATTTACTTTGAAAAGGATAGACAGTGGAAATTAAAGTGTCCTGTCGTGCCTCTCCTGCTCCAAGTCGGCCCGTTTGACGTCTTGCCCCCCTTAATGCGTTTTACATTGTGATGAGAGGGTAGAAGAAAATTTAATTGGGGATGTGCCCTCTACTTTAACTGAAGACGAGACCAAGTGTGGCAAAGCCTTCAAAATTTTGTGACATGTATGGAGTATCGGCTAGGCTTTTAGAGTGTAGATTTTAATGCGTTGCGGAGTGGCTGGCTCATCCTTTTTATTGCAGTGATCAGCCAGCCACAGCCATCTACTGTATTGATTTGATCCTTTCTACTGCCTTTTCCTTTTTTTATTGTGAGTTTTGGATCTGACAACGTATCTGACTTTTGTAATTTTGTGACTCGGTTCAACATGGCTGTTCAAAGTACCGTCATCGTCAGGCAGTCTAGAAGCCGAAATCGGCATTTTTTTAGTAAATGATTGTGCGCTTTTATTAGAACATGTTACGAGTTTCGGGGTTACACCCATCTTCAGACATCACAAACTTCAACTCCTTCCTAACCAACCAGACGTACAGCCTTGATAACTCAAAGAAAGTGTCCAATAACATATGACTATAACTGCCACACAAACAGTCTTGAAGCTTCAAGACTGCTTGTGTCGCAGTTATACGTTATTGGAATTGTCAAGGCTGTACGCCTGGTTGGTTAGGAAGGACTTGAAGTTTGTAATGTCTGAAGATGGGTGTAATCGCGAAACGCGTAACATGTTCTAATAAAAGAGTCAATTGAACTTCTCATGACTTTATTGCGATTGTATAGTACTGGTTGCCAATTATTAACACAAAAAATGATCGCAGGCCTCAGACTGGATTTTATGTCCTGTATGTCAATGATTGTACGATCGAGATTGTTTTTCAATTAATTTTACTTAACTGACGGATTGTAGTTTCCCAATAATATTGTCTATAATTAAAGACATTGCTGCCGTCTGCCCATGCGATAATATCATCATCATCATCATCATACTCATCACCGTCACGCACACCATTGTCACGCAAGTTGCAGTGGATGTGAATTAATTTGATATGAGCTGCTGGCTTGTACTGCTACCCAGGAGACTCGGGAATGGTGCAACAGTTTGATGTTCTGTCTCACTAGACGTCCCGTTTTCTAGTTTCAAAAGTCACGAGAGCCTCCTCTTGCTATCAGGGAATTGGTTAGGAGAGAGAAGGCGCTTAGATAAAGCGAACGATTCTAAAAATATGAATGCTGGGTTACAAGGTGATTTTGTAATCTTCAAACAAAAGTCTTGGCGTCGAGTTTTGACCCAAAAATAGAAAATTGTATCTGCTCCGCAATTTACAGAACAATCCGCCTTCGTAACCCACTTGCCGAGACAGCTAACATACGCCAGTATGGTAGCTCTCCACTCATTGGTAGCCAGTTCGAATCCCGCTGGTGGATGAATTTTTCACCACCACTGTTTGGCTAGTAAGGGGAAGAGACACGATAACGTAAAGTTTCCGTCTGTCGGATTAAATTCCAAAGCTGTCCGCAGTGTCTCACGATGTGAGGTCATGTATCACATTTACTGGTGATCTGTCCATCAAATGACAAGGACCTTACCACAGTAGTAAAGTCGATACCCGTCGGATCATCGAAGTTAGTCGCTGTCAGGCTTGTCTAGCACTTGGATAGATGACCAGCCGGGTGTGCCGAGCGCTGTTAGCGAGTGGGGTGCACTCACTCTTTGTGAGCCCAATTGAGGAGCTACTTGATTGAGAAGTAGCCATTTTGGTCATGAGAACTGACAACAGCAGGGAAAACGGTGTGCTGACCACATGACCCTCCACATCGGAATCCAGTAACGCCTAAAGACTAAGGATGACACGACGGTCGGTCGCTACCGTAGGGCCCTCTGAGTCCGATTTGAACGGACCTTAGTTCTCTTTAGTTGTCCGTCAAAAAGTGGCAGCCTCATCGGTGCTATTGGAGGGGAGTAGGCTGTGAGTCAGCACTGTTTTTTTTTACATTCTCCTCTCTCTCATCATGCTTCGCGCGTAGATAGCTGAACCTGACCCCGAAGTCTCCGAGCCAGCTTTGTCACACAACTCTTTCTTGTCTTTAGTACAGAATAAGTGCACTGCCGTGCACGGAATTGATGGACAAGCGTGCAGGATTAAATACACAAAGCGCTAAGTCACGTAAAACCTACTCTTCTTGACAAAAAAGTAAAACACCCAGAAGACACGTTGGATGCCAATATAACATTGCACACGTACACACCACCGGCTATTATGTAAGTAACTGGAGTTGCATTTCTCTGTGAGAGGTAACCAGGGTCCATTAATGCTGTTCGTGCCGGCTGCTGTGACCGAGTGGTTCTAGGCGCTTCAGTCTGGAACCGCGCGACCGCTACGGTCGCAGGTTCGAATCCTGCCTCGGGCATGGATGTGTATGATGTCCTTGGGTTAGTTAGGTTTAAGTAGTTCTAAGTTCTAGGGAAATGACGACCTCAGATGTTAAGTCCCGTAGTGCTCAGAGCCATTTGAACCACCTGAATGCTGTTCGTATTTATTTGCTTTGCGAGGTTTGGTATGATGTATAAGGGGAATGAACGGCGTCAGATGTTGAGCGACCACTGTGAAGGACACAGAGATGCCACATACTGGTGTGAGACAGTGTTATCAGCACCTGATAGAGTTTGGAAGGAGCCGCATTGCGGGTCTCCATTTAGCCAAATGGTCGAATCGTGCAACATCCAGCTGAGTGGGGCTTTCAGATGTGACAGTTGCGCAATGTCGGACTGCACGGGAAAATGAGGGTGGCCATAGTCGCCGTCAAATTTCCGGTCGACCACGTCTGACCTCCACAAGGGTGGATCGCCGTGCTGTGCATCAAGTACACCGTAACCTGTTCACATATGCGCCGGACATCCTAGAAGAAGTAATGGACTCCCTTCAACATTCTGTGTCATCATGCACCTCTGGGAGCAGAGTAGCAGCTACCGTACTATGCAATTATCATCCAATCCGTAGGCTGCCGTTAACACCATAATTCTAAAGGTTGCGTTTGGAGTGGTGCCGTGAAAGGGAAGAGTTGACTCCTGATGAATGAGATCGCATTGTGTTCACCGCTGAATCGCGGTTCTGCACTACCCCGGATGACCGTAGTTCGGTGATCTGGGAAGAGGTCCCATTCTTCCAGTATTTTGGAGGGGGACAGTGGTGTTACTCCTTGCAACATGCTGTAGGAAGCCATCGTGTATAGCTCCAGGTCACGGAACTGAGATGGCACAATGGTTCATTGTGGACATCCTGCAGTTTCACGAGTTATCTCTCATGCGTCAATATCGTGGTGCCGTTTATCGAGAGAATAATACTCGTACACACATGGCACGTGTCTATATGAAATGTATGCGTGGTGTTGAGGTATTCCCATCGCCAGCAAGAATTCTAATCTAAATACATACTCCACAATCCACCATACGGTGCGTGGCGGAGGGTACCTCGTACCACAACTAGCATCTTCTCTCCCTGTTCCACTCCCAAACAGTACGAGGGAAAAATGACTGCCTATATGCCTCTGTACGAGCCCTAATCTCTCTTATCTTATCTTTGTGGTCTTTCCGCGAAATGTAAGTTGGCGGCAGTGAAATTGTACTGCAGTCAGCCTCAAATGCTGGTTCTCTAAATTTCCTCAGTAGCGATTCACGAAAAGAACGCCTCCTTTCCTCTAGAGACTCCCTCGCGAGTTCCTGAAGCATGATCAAACCTACCAGTAACAAATCAGGATCTGTTCCCAATATCATATGCTTGGGAGCAGCTCGAACATCAGCTCTACCCCAGTACCAGTTACAACCGCTGTGGACTACCTTGCTTCAGGAGAGGATGCAACGGCGTTATAACAGCCTTCCTAATCGAATCAGTGCCTGCGTCCAGGCCACAGGTGGTGTAACTGATGAGTGCGCTCATACTGCCAAGATCTTCGTACATTTGACTCCATTTTGTAATCACTGAAATAATCTCACATATCTTCTCCATCCGTTGTTTCATTTCGTTTCTTCCTCCAGTTCTGGGTGCCTGGTCTTTTTTTTTGTCATGCAGTTTACTTTAAAAGTAAATGACAGTTTTGAAGTTCCTGTCCGTGGACAATTGGTCGACACAAGTATTTGGATTCTTATAGTCGATTTGTGCGACCAAACGGTCGATCTCCGTTAGTTGTACCAAGTGAATGCCGAAAAGGAGACAAATGCGTAAGAGAACATCACTGATAGCAAGGGAGACCACTGGTAGATTCGTTCCTTGGCCTATGAGTATAAATGGATAGCAGTTACTTGCTGCCTGCCAGAGTGGCCGTGCGGTTCTAGGTACTACAGTCTGGAACCGAGCGACCGCTACAGTCACAGGTTCGAATCCTGCCTCGGGCATGGATGTGTGTGATGTCCTTACGTTAGTTAGGTTTAATTAGTTCTAAGTTCTAGGCGACTGATGACCTCAGAAGGTAAGTCGCACAGTGTTCAGAACCATTTTTGAGTTACTTGCTGCTTTATTCCAGTTAATGGGCACTATCATATTTGAAAGTTAAATACAGGTTATCGAATTACAGTTTACTGCATGGCTGAGTGCGTGGAATATTCAAGTTCAGCTAATGTCAAGCACAGTGCCTTTCCAGAGATTTATTCTGTGCGGCCACCGACCATACACAGTTCACAATGTCATGAAAGCGACTTCAAGCGTTTCCGAAAGGTACTCAACTAGTATACAAACACGGCGACTGGGATCCAGTGATCGTGAAGTTGAGCAGGGCACATCAAACTCCTAGTCAGTGTATGCCCACTCACAGCGATGCCGCGAGCACCAGCGACATTGCAGGCGGCAGCTAGAGTACACACGGGCGTACCAGCCGCCCTCTGGCAGCCACACTACTTGACAATGGCCCATGAGAGCTTGAACGAAAGCTCGAGTAATTTTAATCACGTAATGCCGCTGGAAACACGAGACTCTTTTATTCCCTATTGATAGCAATCGCAGACTTTTCGCAGATGATGCAGTTATCTGTAATGAAATACTAACTTCGCTTCCCGCGCCCGGGTTCCCGGGTTCGATTCCCGGCGGGGTCGGGGATTTTCTCTGCCTCGTGATGACTGGGTGTTGTGTGATGTCCTTAGGTTAGTTAGGTTTAAGTAGTTCTAAGTTCTAGGGGACTGATGACCATAGCTGTTAAGTCCCATAGTGCTCAGAGTCATTTGAACCATTTGAAATACTAACCGAAAACAGCTGCACAAATTCCCAGTCAGAACTAAGATTTGATATAAAGTGTAACAAAGATTTACAACTTGCTCTAAATGTTCAAAAATGTGGACTCCACAAATAGCAAGAGCGGAGTATCATACTATTACAACATCAATGAGTTCCAATTGCAATCAGTCAACTCATGAACATTCCTTGGTGAGAATATGAAAAGGAAATTTTACATGGGCTCAGTCGCAGATAAAGTAGGTGGGAGACTTTCCTACGTTACTGGAAAAATGCAGCCAGTCCAAGAATTTGCTTACAAACCCTCGTGCGATTCATCCGAGAATGTTGCTCAAGTGTGCACGAACCATACCAGATATATCTAACAGGATGTGTTTACAAGGAAGGCCAGCGCGTACGGTCATCGGTCGTTCGATTCGCGGAAGAGTGTGACGGAAATGCTGAAAAACCTGAGCTCTCAGACGCTTGAATATAGACGCTAACACGCGAAATATTCTTACAGAGTTCTAAGGACCAGTATTAAGTGAGTAATCTGAGACTGTCCTACAATCTCCTACGAAATGCTTCCGCGATAGACAGGATTATACTAAATACAGCGGAAGCATCTTAGCGGTTACTAGTGAACCCTCCCCTCCATCGCTCCCGCCCCTGATTAAGGAATCAGTTACCCTGTATTACACAGCTTCCAACGTCTGTTTACAAGTGATTTAATGTGTTAGATTTTTGACCTGTAGCATGTGTAATCTATGTGGTTGAAGACGCAAAACCCTAATTATATTAAATTATAATATAATATAATAAAAATGTAATAATTATACTTCATTAATTTCGAATTTTTCATCTATAGACTAATGAAAAAGTCAAAACCACACTATCTACGAAATGGCTAGCGAACAGGGCCATTACTAACGAAATAATTAAATTAGAATGTTATAAATGCTTGATACTTAATACTGAAGTTTCACCTCATATACAACGGACACTTAGTGAGCGATGGATTGCCTTCCTTTAATAATTTTGTCGGGCTATAGGGAAGAAAAATTTAGAAAACGGGTTTAAATTATGTTCCAGGTTTGCTGGAAGCCGGTAAATGTTCTCGTTATCAAATACTAGAGATTATAGTGTCGGTAATTTGCGCTGCGTTTTAAGAAAAGCTAGTTTTTCACTCACCTCAAAGTTTATGATGTCATATGCCCTCAACCATTTGTCGCACATTGATGTAAGTGTGCACGTATATTCAGAGGAACCTGTGGATACCGTCTGCAAAAACGTTGCGAATAGAGTAAGCAAAAGTAATAAATTGAAACGTCCTGTCTAATGCTGGAGTCTTACTACATCGAGAATGTCGTAAGCAATAAACTATTTCGTTTTCGTTGTTTTGTGGAACGTGTCAGCAACAATAATTTTCGTAAATGTTTGATATTATGTGTGAAGTTTGTTGGAAGTCGCTAAGCGGTCTCTTTCACAAATACTGCACGAAGAAAGTTCGGGTATTTGCGGGCTGTCAGTAAAGCTGCGTCAAGACAGACATATAAATTCTAGCTGTAATACCAGCTTAATTGTGTTAAATTTTGTAATTGTTGTGTTTAGCTTTTGGTAGTGTATGTGAACTAGTTTCTTATTATTTAACTTCCGCGCGCGCGCAAGTGTGTGTGTGTGTGTGTGTGTGTGTGTGTGTGTGTGTGCGCGCGCGCGCGCGCGCGTGCGTACGTGTGTGTTGTGTGATAAAAGACCGACCAAATGCATCTGAAACCGTATGACTACTCCAATTAAATTTCACCAGAAATAAGTAGAAAGCGCAAACCTTCATGTTAAACGAGATATCCTTTGAAGTACTGTACCGTCCAGTGCAGTGAACAAGGCTACAATGCGTGACGTGACTTGCAGTTCCAACATACAAAAACTAACACGGTAAAAATTTTACGCCAAATTGCAATCCAAAGTTTGAAGAATAAACGTCCAAAATGATTACGTGAAGAAGCCCTGTAAATTTATGAACGCGAACTGACTAAATAAAATTCCGAACACTAAATGATACAAACGCGAATGTAACACTGCACTGCAAGAGTAAGGTTGTCTGACAAAGTAAATGAGATCTGAACAAAACTTTACTGAACAGAACCTGATGATAATTTTGGAATGCAAAGTTTAACTGTGAATAACCTTACTGTGTCCTATCTATGACGTTAAATTTGCCCCCAACAGATTTCCATGCATTCCCTTGTCGCAACGGAAACTCGGTACTGTTTGAAAGTGCTGAAATTTAAAATGCAGCGCAGCAGGAAATCAAGTAAAGGAAACAGATCTTGCTAAGTGCAGTGGAAGAAAAAACGGCTAAGCCAAGGACGTCGTGATTTGTGCTTTGAGCAGCTGTGTTCCCGTAAGTCCAATGTGACGACACACAATTAGAAAATAAAACTTTCATGAGAGACAGTGGAAGAAATTCTGCGTGCTAAGCGACTGGGAAGAGATTTGCATTCAAAACAGTATTATGAACCGCATTCCTTAACAATTACAACAACGTTCACAAAATTCCCTCTCCTGGAAAATATGTATGAAATTAGTTAAAAGGATGGTAGAGAAATGGTGAATCTAGAACTCTTAGTGCAAGTCACGAGAGCAGATAATTCTGATTAATATCGTCTCGACAGTCGAACTGATCCGAACCAATCAAGAAAACTCTTGCTAAAATGTTGCTTTATCAAACTCATCACACATCGCGCACGAGCAAGCAATGTAGCATCAACGCTACCTGAATATCTTCACACCTCTGAAATCAATTGTTACAAAATCATATCTCCAGAAAGCTTTTGTACCTCTGTGCTTGTTGTTTCCAGACCGCTCAGCAGCGTGACCAACACACAACTCTCTCGCTGCTTCTCACTATTTGCTGCGCTGAGAACGACAATCAGCCGACCGTTGTAGCCGAGCGGTTCTAGGCGCTTCAGTCCGGAACCGCGCTGCTGCTACTGTCGCAGGTTCGAATCCTGCTTCGGGCATGGATGTGTGTGATGTCCTTAGGTTAGTTAGGTTTAAGTAGTTCTAAGTCTAGGGGACTGATGACCTCACATGTTAAGTCCCATAGTGCTCAGAGCCATTTGAACCATTTTTGAACAAAGACAATGTTACTGAAAACCAAAGATCACATTTCTTGCACTTAGGCCCTCTCTTGCGTAAGATACCAACTACTAAAGAGTTACGTTTGAAAAGTATCCAGAGTACAAATAAGAAGCATGACACATCGAACGAAAAGAGACCTCACATCAGTTTCATTGAATACTAAAGGTAAGATAGAATCCTTACAACTCTGGAGGGGAGCTTGTGCACCTTAATGAGTATATTACGATAATATTTCAAATTTTCAAATTTAGTGATTGCGCGAAGTACTGAAAACAAGCAACTGATTTACGTAACCGCTTCAGCTGTTTTGTTGTATACACGAATCTTCATCTTTTTTCTTTTGCTTGTGCCATTATCCAGCTGTTTCCGTAGGGTCGGAATGGTTACAACGGATTTGGCAAGGATAATTTAAAGGAGAGGCCAGATGCCCTTTCTGCCGCCACCCCATAGGACAGAATTAGTCTACCCCAGCTGTCTGTGTCTAGTGTAAACCATGAAATAGTGTGAACGTATTTCAGATGACTGCGAGTCGTGTAACTGAAGCGGGTTGTGGGGACCAGCCCGGTATTCACTTGGTGGGATGTGGAAAACCGCCTAAAAACCACATCCAGGCTAGCTGCCCCCGGCCCACGTTGTTAATCCGGGGGGTCAGCGCACCTACCCGAGTCCAGGAAGCAGTGCATTAGCGTTCTCAGCTAACCTGGTGGGTCTAGTATACAGGAATGGAAACCCTGAAATCTGCTACGATATGAATCACAGTCTGCCATTACTTCACAGTGGTTTGCATGGTATACGGGTGTCAGTCAAAAAATCTTAGTTATCACTTCAAAGAAATAAAGCTAAGTTATAATTCCGTTTATTTGTTAGGTTGCAGGCGCATGTCTGGACTCCTGGTTCATCTTCAGATACCCATCAAAAATGTCACTGGGTACCGTATCAAGAGAATAAGGTGGCTACAGCAAAATCTGATTGCCGTATAACGGCGTGTGCAAGATGGCTAAGAATGAGCGAGGGTTCTCTGCAGAAGAAGGATGAAATCTGCAGCCAAAGAAGATCGATTAGGATTACAGTAGATTCTTTATTTCGGCACGTTTACAATCATTGGTTTGGAGCTTTAGGAACGATAGTGGGCGAAGTGCATATTGTGCAGGCCTAAAGAATCGACAGCACACCGACCAGCGCAGAGCTGTGGAACCGCATCAAGAAGGCGCTGACCCACGCGCCGATGGGGGAGCGGGCAGCGCCACACCTCCAGAAAAACAGAGTTCAGCGCCGCCTGTCAACGCTGATTTAACCAGCCTCCCATCGCTGGTCGAACCCAGGTCGGATGAAGACTTCGAGAACATGATTTCTGAGTGATAGTATAGTAATCACACCCAAGAAGCAAGAATCAGCTGAGGATATTCCAAATAATGTCTTTCAGAAAATTATTAAGCGGTTCTCCGCAAATGGACTCTGACTAAATTTTGAGAAAACACAGTTTATACAATTCTGTACAGTAAATGGCATAACACCATTCATAAATATAGACTATGAACGGAAGTCTGTTGCTAAGAAAGAATACTCAAAATTTCTGGGTGTGTGCAATGATGAGATATTGAATTGGAAGAAACACATCTATGGTCTGCTGATACGGTTAGGTTCAGCTACTTATGCTATTAGGGTTATTGCAAATTTTGGTGATAAACATATGAGTAAACTAGCCTACTATGCCTATTTTCATTCACTGCTTTCATATGGCATCATATTTTGGGGCAATTCGTCGTTGAGAGAGAAAGTACTCATTGCACAAAAGCGTGTGATCAGAATAATAGCTGGAGCCCACCCAAGATCACCTTGCAGACATTTATTTAAGGAACTCGGGATATTCACAGTACCTTCTGAATACATATATTCACTTACGAAATTTGCCATTAATAACCCATCCCAATTCAAAAATAACAGCGAAGTGCATAGCTACAACACTAGAATAACGGATGATATTGACTATTCTGGATTAAATCTCACTTTGGCACAGAAAGGGGTGAATTATGCTGCCACAAAAATCTTTGGTCATTTGCCAAATAGTATTAAAAGTCTGACAGATAGCCAACCAACATTTAAAAGCAAATTAAAAGATTTTATGAATGATAACTCCTACCCAATAGATGAATTCTTCGATATGAAGCAGTAACTGTAAAAATTAATTAATTAATTAATTTGTATAAAGAAAACTTATATTAAAGTGACACGTTCCTCATCATTACGAAATGTCGTATTCATGATCTATGGAACAAGGAGTACTGTATGTATGTATAGAAGGATGACACTTAGTCTGCGTTCTGTGACTAGATTGTCAATGTTCTTGCACGTAGGAGGCACGAGTTAAGTAATGGTTCTCTTCCTTGCAGAAATAAAGTACTATATTTATCTTAAAGTTTAATGCAGAGATCATTTTGGATTTATGCCACCGGCCATCGCATCTTCCCTTCCTCCTTGTGTGTTTCGTGCTGACTCCTATGGTGCCGGCCGAGGTGGTCTAGCGGTTCTAGGCGCGCAGTCCGGAACCGCGCGACTGCTACGGTCGCAGGCTCGAATCCTGCCTCGGGCATGGATTGTGTGATGTCCTTAGGTTAGTTAGGTTTAAGTAGTTCTAAGTTCTAGGGGACTGGTGACCTCAGATGTTAAGTCCCACAGTGCTCAGAGCCATTTGAACCAACTCCTATGGTAGCTGACATAACAAATATCGCGACGCTTCCCAGTGCGTCGGCTGTCGGCTGCCGACCCTGCTCCCTGCTGCCACTGCCGCGTCTTTGGAATCTCGTGTTTCTCAGCTGGAGTATGAGTTGCCGCCGGCGGTTGCTGCGGGAACGTAAGGTTGCGTCACGCTCCTGTGATCAGAGCGTAGAGATCCTCTGTTGATGCCTCGGCGAGGGCTGGTATCGCTGGTCGCTCGCGACGTACTGCCGAGACAGTGGCAAAGTGCTGAGCTGCCCAGGTGCCCAGATGCTTAGGCGATAGACGGGGATTTACAGCGCGGCGGAGGTAGGGGCGGCTACCTCAGTGTCATGGCGCAGAGCGGTACGGCTTCGACGGTACATATCAGTCCATCTGCTTCGTGATAACGGGCTGACTGCAAAGTAGTGACGGTGTTTGTCTGTCAGTCCGAACCATCTGGAAGGGGTAATGGCCGGGATTTGACGTAATCGGCAGCAGGTCGGTTCTAGTAACTTTCTGAACACTCGCCTTTTGTGGTCTTGCGGAAGCCTGCGACACGGAAGTGGTGGCTGTTCGCTCAGCACGTGGGTCGACGACCGGCCCTGGCTGACCCTGGCGTGGCCTCGTTATTGACTTGTCACTCGATCTTTGGCCTCTAGTCCTGTTGTAGTCTATCCGTTTACATGCCATAGAATCAGCATGTGTCCTATGTCCTGTCGCTTAGCACACTGATAGAGGAGCCAAAGGGCAATGGTGCGGCCTATTGTTAAGGTGGAATATCAAGCTGTAAATCGTTTTTGCATTTGAAGGAGAACAACGGTGCTTCATTAGCCGTGCAAGGGTTCTGGGTTTATCGCTATGATCCTGAAACATAGGAGCAAAGCAAACTGTTGAAACATGTGGATTCAGCACAACCCAAAAATCCGAACACCCAGCTATCTAGCGCAGGCCGATACTGACTCTTTATCTCCACTGTTACGGTATGGTAGTAACAGATTATCTTCGTGTGAAGCAGTCACGGGAACTACACTGCAGCGCCAAAGAAACTGGTACAGGGATGCGTTTTCAAATACAGAGATATCTAAACAGATATCTAAACAGCCAGAATACGTCGCTGCGGTCGGCAACCCCTATACAATACAGCAAGTGTCTGGCGCAGTTGTTAGATCGGTTAATGCTGCTACCATAGCAGATTATCAAGATTTAAGTGAGTTTGACCGTGGTGTTATAGTCGGCGCATGAGCGATGGGACACAGCATCTCCGAGGTAGCGATGAAATGAGGATTATCCCGTACGACCATTTCACGAGAGTACCGTGAATATCAGGAATCAGGTAAAACATCAAATCTCCGACATCGCTGCGGCTGGAAAAAGATCCCGCAAGAACGGGACCAACGAGAATCGTTCATCGTGACAGAAGTGAAAGGCTTCTGCACATTGCTGTACATTTCAGTCCTGCGCCATCAACAAGTGTCGGCGTGCGAATCATTCAACGAAACATCATCTATATGGGCTTTCGGAGCCGATGGCTCATTCGTGTACCCTTGATGAATGCGCGACATATAGCTTTACTCCTCGCCTGGGCCCCTCATTGGACTGTTGATGACTGGAAAAACGTTCACTGGTCGGCGGAGTCTAGTTTCAAATGGTATCGCGCGTATGGACGTGTACGGGTATAGAGACAACCTTATGAATCCATGGACCCTGCGTGTCAGCAGGAGACTGTTCAAGCTTGTGCAGGACCTGTAATGGTGTGGAGCGACTGCAGTTGGAGTGGTATGGGACCCCTGATACGTCTAGATACGAGTCTGACAGGTGACACTTCCGTAAGCACCCTGTCTGATCAGCTGCATCCATTCATGTCCATTGTGCATTCCGATGGACTTGGGCAATTTCAGCAGGACAATGCAACACCCCACACGTCCAGAACCGTCTGACTGTAAACTCTTCCGCTGACACCAAACTCCACAGATATGAACGTTACTGAGCATATCTGGGATGCCTTGCTACGTACTGTACAGAAGAGATCTCCACCCTCTCGTACTTTTACGAATTTATGGACAGCCCTGCAGGATTCATGGTGTCAGTTCCCTCCAGCACTATCTCAGACATTAGTCGAGTCCATACCATGTTGTTTTGCGGCACTTGTGAGTGCTCCCGGGGGTCCTACACGATATTAGGCAGGTGTACCAGTTTCCTTGGCTCTTCAGTGTACTACCGAAATTGTTGTGTACGACGTCCCACACACCGGTAAGGAGAGTTAGGTTACAGAGTGATTACGTAAGCTTTCCCGGCGTAATGAGTCTTGAAAGTCTCTTCGGGTTTGCTGCCGGATCCTAAAATCAACTTGACTCGATATTTCGGCGATCCAACTGTTCGCCATCTTCAGGAAATGCTGCTTCTGTTGATGAGTCCTGCTGAGAACTGACGCCAGGTTGCAAATCGACGTCCTATATAGGCCACCGTTCAGTACACGGCGCATGCGGCGCCCATCACGGTTAATGCCTTCCAAAGCAGGGAGGTGGAGCCTCCCTTAGTGAAACACTGCTGGCAACGATATATCGCGATCAAGGCCGCACCGAAGAACGTTCAGTTTTGATGCGAGATAATACAGGATTGCACGTTTTACTAAGAGGAAACGCATTGTCTCTGTTGATTAAATTATCAGCCAACCTAATTTCAATCACCTCTTTATAGACACTGTTCCAAAAACCGGAAATGTTGGCAACCACAACAGTTTCCTCAAATTTCATTTTGTGTCCCGCATTTAGGCAGTGTTTTGCTACCGCCGATTTTTCCGACTGTTGTAGCCTCGCGTGACGGCGATGTTCCACACACCTGTCATGCACTGTACGAATAGAACGGCCAACGTAAGCTTTCCCACATTGACACGGGATTTTGTACACCCCGGGTTTCCTAAGTCCCAAATCATCCTTCACAGAGCCGAGCAGAGCCCTAATCTTAGAAGGTGGACGGAACACACTCTTAATGTTAAAATTCCTTAAAACCCGTCCAATCTTAAACGATAAGCCTCCAGCATAAGGAAGAAAGGCCACAGATCTATGTTCCTCTTCGCACACCTCCGGAGATGGTCCAAACTCCATAGCCCGACGAATCTGTTTCTCGGTGTATACATTTTCCTTAAAAACAATCATCAAATGCTCAAGTTCTTGGGTTAAGCTGTTTGCGTCGGAAATGGCATATGCTCTCCGTACCAAATTCATAAGGACGCCACTACGTTGGTGTGGTGGATGACAACTCTTAGGGTGCAGATACCAATCTGTGTGTGTCGGCTTTCGGTGAACACTGTGTCCCAAAGTTCCATCTGGTGCCGGCCGAAGTGGCCGTGCGGTTAAAGGCGCTGCAGTCTGGAACCGCAAGACCGCTACGGTCGCAGGTTCGAATCCTGCCTCGGGCATGGATGTTTGTGATGTCCTTAGGTTAGTTAGGTTTAACTAGTTCTAAGTTCTAGGAGACTAATGACCTTAGCAGTTGAGTCCCATAGTGCTCAGAGCCATTTTTTTCCATCTGGTTTTTTTATAAACCATTACGTCTAAAAATGGAAGCATCCCATCATTTTCAACCTCCATAGTAAATTTGATACAGGGATGAAGACAGTTGAAGTGGTCCAAAAATCTGTTGAAAGCATCACGTCCATGCGGCCAGACGAAGAAGGTATCGTCCACGTATCTCCAGAAGCACGTTGGTTGCAAAGCTGAAGTCCTCAGTGCCATGGTTACAGAGTGTTGCGGCAACTGTCGTCGTAGGAAAGCTGGACAGGCCGAGAGATGACTAGTGAACAACTTAAACGCAGTAAACAGATGATTTACTTTACTTGTGTTTCTCCAAGTGTATTAAGACTCATCACAAATAATATACTAAGAAACAAAGTGCAGCTCTTACTTGTGAAAGATGAAGCTTTCTCAACTAAAGCATGAACGGTGGTTCAGAGCTGCGAGTAAGTATCGTCTGTGTTGCGTCACGTAGCCAAGAAGCTCCAAACGCGAATAGACTGTCTCGCTGCCACTGGCCATTCTATTTTGCTGTGGAAGAGGACGCTCGTGGTACCAAGCTCCTGGAGGCGTGGCTCTGTGGGTGTGCTCCATTGGATTCTCTGGATGCCACATGACTGCTATCGGGAGCTGACGGAAACTTGCAGTTCCGTTGCCAAGTTAAAGACGCCGGTGGGGTGGTATTAATGCGTGATACCACAGATATCTCTTGATGAGATGACAAAAGCCTTTGAAGAAGAAGCTCTATGGCAGGTTGAGCAAGAGTTTGATTTTACTCGACAACTCCCCAGCTCAATCTGGGCAGAACACAGTCAAACATGCTGCGTCTTTGGGCCAACAAACTTTCCTCAACCCCCGCACTTTGCTGACACAGACCAATCAACTTGTTCATATTTCCTCAAACGAAGAAAACATGGTGTTGCAGACATTTCCAGGATAACAGCGCGATACAGACACCTACAAGTATCATCTCCACCCAATCATCCATCGTTGAAACAATTTGTCACATTGTAGGGTAAACATATAGTGAAGGATTTACACCGTCGTAACGTCAGGGCTTGGTTTATACTGATCAGCCGAAACATTAGGGACACCTACCTAAACACCTTTGGCACGGATAACAGCGGCGACACATCGTGGCATGGAAGCAGTAGCGCCTTAGTAAGTCCCTGGAGAGAGTTGGCACCACATCTGTACACACAGGTCACCTGATTGCTGTAAATTCCGGAGACTGGGGAGGAGGGGAGGAATACGCTCTCTGACATCACATTCAATCACATCAAACATCTGTTCGATCGGTTTCAGATCAGGTGACTTGGAGGGCCAACGCATTAATTTCTACTTGCTACTGTGTTCCTCGAACCACTCCCTCGTACTCCTGGCCATATGACATTGCGCTTTATCTTGTTGAGAAACGCCAGGGCCGTCGGGAAACATGATCGTCATAAAGGGACGCACGTGGTCTGCAACCAATGTACGATACTCCTTGACCGTCATGGTGCCTTTGCACTAGCTCCTCTCGACCAATGAATGACCACGTGAATGTTTTCTAGAGCATATTGGAGCTGCCGCCAGCTCGGCTCCGTCCCGCACTGTAGGTGTCAAGGAGCGATTCTCTTGGAAGACGACAGATTCACTCCCTCCCATCGGCCTGATGAAGAATGTATCAGGATTCATCAGACCGTGGAACGCTCTGCCACTGCGCCAAAGTCCAATGCCGAGTGTCACGTGTTAATTTCAGTCGTAGTTGCCGATGTCATGGTGTTAACATTGGCACATGCATGGGTCATCGGCTGCGGAGATCAAGCTTTAGGAGTGCTCAGTGCACTATGTGTTCAGGCACACTTTTACTCTGCCCAGCATTAAAGTCTGATGTTAGTTCCGCCTGTGCTGTTCAACCAGTCCTCCCAGCCGATGACGTCCGACATCTGTAACGAGGAGTAGCTGCCCACCAAGAAGACATCTGGACATAGTTTCACCTTGGTTTCGCACGTCTTGAAGACACTCACCACAGCACTGCTTGAACGCCCGACATGTCGTGCAGTTCCCGATATGCTTGTGCCGAGCCTCCGAGCCATCACAATTTGCCCTCGGTCCAACTCATACAGATCGCACGTCTTCCTTATTCCACACACGTATACATCCTTCGTGTGTCTGAGTAGCAGTCATTCCTCGCCAGGTGACGCTGCTGTCGCCTAGACGGGTTTATATCCATAGTAGGTCGATGGTCTCAATGTTCTGGCAGATCAATGTATTGAAATTAGATGTACAGGACAGGCAAAATAAAACTGGCACAGAAAACATTCATAATACTGACGCCGAACTACCTGATGAATAGGAGAACTGCTCAGCAGTGAAAATGCTTCAGTAGCTTTGATTCGCTAATCGGTTGCTGTCACAGGTGCACACATGCGCATCTCCTACATACTCCGTCCCGAGTACGAGTACTTCCATGTGTCGTTATGTCTGAGTGAGACAAAAAAATGGTTCAAATGGCTCTGAGCACTATGGGACTTAACATTTGTGATCATCAGTCCCCTAGAACCTAACCAACCTAAGGACATCACACACATCCATGCCCGAGGCAGGATTCGAACCTGCGACCGTAGCGTTAGCGCGGTTCCAGACTGGGGCGCCTAGAACCGCTCGGCCACACCGGCCGGCCGAGTGAGACAGCGGAGCAAATGTAACCAGTTGCATATAACACTAAACGGTGCTCGCGATCAAACATCGCGAGTTGACCGTCGAGTGAAATTGCGAAGACAATTAGCGGGAAAACTGTGCGAAACTGTTTGTACAGGAGTTTAAGAAAATTTGGAGATTTGTGGTAAGGACAATGGAACCAAACTGCTGAGGTCATTGATCCGTAGGCTTACGCACTACTTAATCTAACTTAAACTTATACTAAGGACAACACACACACCCATGCCCGAGGGAGGACTCGAACCTCCGACGGAGGGAGCCGCGCGAACCGTGACAAGACGCCCAAGACTGCACCGCTACCCCGCTCGGCCGGAGTTTAAGAAAGGAAATGTTTTGGCGAACCCCACGACAAATTCTGTAACGCAAAAATTAACGGTAAATTGCGTGAAACGAGCTCTGCAGCCAATAAAAACTGGATCTATCCGGAAAGAAATCGCTGTAGTGAAGAAATGCCTAGAACGAGGTCCGACGAAATCTTAACGCCGTTTACCTGTGCAAGTGGGAATTAAAAGATCGGCTTGTTGAAACGTTATCAAAAACGACCCGCATCAGTAGCCATACACATTTACTGTTGGTTTCATGAGTTGCGGCGTCCAGAATAATTTTCGTGTGTTGAGTGCTGCCACCGGTTTCTGAGTGAAATGCAATTAAAACTTTTGGATTATCAGTCTTTCGTTTCTTTACAAGTGGTCTGGCTCAACCTGTCGAGGTATTTGGACTCACAGAACTTGCGCCATTATGCATGAGAAAATCCCCAACAGTGTTCTGAAGAGCCATTGCATAATCGGAACATTGGTGTGTCGTGCTCAGTATCTGATGTCCACATCATTACACGATTATTTCACCAAACTTTTAACGCTAACCGGTATGTCCAGAACTGTGAAATACATATTTCTGATGCTACCTCTAATGTACCAGCCTGTGCGCGACCCGTTGTAACCCGGTTCGGACGACGTGTCCGTCTCAACAGAAAGTACCGTTGACACTAAGGGGGTAGTGGTGAAGTGCAGTGTAATGCTGTGTGCGAGTGATTGCCATTTGTAATTATTATCTCTGGCGCAGTCTCTGACATGTTTCCTCATTTGATTTTATCCTGTTCTGTTGTTTAATTTTCTACTAAAGGAATCGTATGGGTTACGGTGTGTTTTTTATGTTGCAAGTAAGTAAATACGACTAGTCCCACAACACGTGCATCAACTGACAGAGGATGAACGACTGTGTGGATACTTTCAGCAAGACGAAACAACAGCCGGGTCTTGACAAGCTTGTCACCAGTGAGATGTTCGGTGGAGAAAGGACAATCATTAGACGCAGTGAAATCTCCTGGCCACCTCGATCGCCTCATATCTTTGCCTGTGATTTTTACCTGTGGGGCAGATTGGTCAGGTTTAGTGAAATAATACACACGCATCGGAAGAGCTAGTGCAGATAAGTGAAATCGTAATTGCTGCTATCCATTAGGCAGAGCTGCTAACCAGCGTCTCACAATTTAATAAATCGAGCATACCGCTGAGTAGACGGTAACGGTGGCCATTCCCAGCATCTTTTGCGATGTTTATTACCAAGGGCCAGTCTTATTGTAAACATTTCCCGGACCTGTTTTATTTTTGGTCTACGCAGATCCAGGACTATTGTGCTATGGCTATTGTCGACAGGAAATATGGAGAGTCCGAAAGAGCTGGAGGCTATAATTGTTTCAACGACGGCGGTGCACAGAGCACACGGCTGGCGGATACGCACATTGCGGGAACAGCAGTCGAATTGACTTCTCTCTGAGCGGTCCTTCCCTTGATGACAAGACACGGCTCTCCTCAATTCGCCCCTGCTGCAACTGCTGGCGAGACCGCCCAGTGCTCATTGCCGTTTATTGTAGCACTCTGCGTTACACGTCCACAATCATAGCAGTTTAACTTCTCGGGCTGCATCCGCTGGTCGTTCCGTATCTACTGTCCAAATTACTGCAGTAGACACAGTTCCTTGGATGTCCAAGCGCCCCTCCTAGAAATGTACTTCCAGACCAAGACGGATCCCAGAGACGCACCGCGTGGCCATAGCGGTTGCCTACGGTCAGACTGCCGTATCTTTCGCAGGATGATAGACATCTACACCCTCGTCAACTGAATAGCTACTCGGCTGAGTCCCCTACAACGCTGCAGAAGTCGGATCGTCTTACGGCCTGCGTTACATCATAGCTCGGGGCCTCAACCTTTGGCGATTTTTCGGCCGTATAGTAGGCAGCCAGTAATGTCAACCATCCCCCCTCCTCCCCGCCCCCCTCCCGCTCAGCACACCTTTTCCTTAAATAATGGAACTACCAAGTACGAAACATTATAATCACGCACCGAAATGTTTGTGACGTCATTACATCATATCTCCTAGACTGTGTGCCTTACGATACTCGTATAATTTTGCCGGTTCATTCGGTGGTACATGAGCTGGCGTAAGCTGGCTCCAGCACACCATGGGGCACAGAGGCTACAAGAAGATCGACAGAGGGTATCGCGTCGCCGACGCCATCTTGGCCTCCAGTATTTAGGCAGCCGCCGCAGACCGGATGGCCAGTTAGTTAGCTGAAGTAAGTTTGTTCCAGTTAGTTCAGTTAGTTGGAGTTTGTACGCCGTGTGAGTTCCAGCGTGTTACAAAGACAGGGCCGCAGACTTAGTCTCTAGCACAGAGACAGGCAGCACGTAGTAACCTTACAGTGAACATAGCGGACTTCTACTTCAACAGTATTGAGGCTACGTGGAATATACAGCAGAGAGCTTGTACCACAGCACATGGAAGCTCAAGTTAAGTAGCTCTTTGCTTATGACTAAATAACCCAGGTATTAATTGGGTGCAATTTGTGTCATAGAACGAGGATACCGGCCATCAACCAACATCCTCTCCTTGCTTCCCATGGTACAGCTCTGTAGTGACAACGAGACGACATAAAAGTAGCTAACGAGGATTCAACAGTATATGTACACTCCTGGAAATTGAAATAAGAACACCGTGAATTCATTGTCCCAGGAAGGGGAAACTTTATTGACACATTCCTGGGGTCAGATACATCACATGATCACACTCACAGAACCACAGGCACATAGACACAGGCAACAGAGCATGCACAATGTCGGCACTAGTACAGTGTATATCCACCTTTCGCAGCAATCCAGGCTGCTATTCTCCCATGGAGACGATCGTAGAGATGCTGGATGTAGTCCTGCGGAACGGCTTGCCATGCCATTTCCACCTGGCGCCTCAGTTGGACCAGCGTTCGTGCTGGACGTGCAGACCGCGTGAGACGACGCTTCATCCAGTCCCAAACATGCTCAATGGGGGACAGATCCGGAGATCTTGCTGGCCAGGGTAGTTGACTTAAACCTTCTAGAGCACGTTTGGTGGCACGGGATACATGCGGACGTGCATTGTCCTGTTGGAACAGCAAGTTCCCTTGCCGGTCTAGGAATGGTAGAACGATGGGTTCGATGACGGTTTGGATGTACCGTGCACTATTCAGTGTCCCCTCGACGATCACCAGTGGTGTACGGCCAGTGTAGGAGATCGCTCCCCACACCATGATGCCGGGTGTTGGCCCTGTGTGCCTCGGTCGTATGCAGTCCTGATTGTGGCGCTCACCTGCACGGCGCCAAACACGCATACGACCATCATTGGCACCAAGGCAGAAGCGACTCTCATCGCTGAAGACGATACGTCTCCATTCGTCCCTCCATTCACGCCTGTCGCGACACCACTGGAGGCGGGCTGCACGATGTTGGGGCGTGAGCAGAAGACGGCCTAACGGTGTGCGGGACCGTAGCCCAGCTTCATGGAGACGGTTGCGAATGGTCCTCGCCGATACCCCAGGAGCAACAGTGTCCCTAATTTGCTGGGAAGTGGCGGTGCGGTCCCCTACGGCACTGCGTAGGATCCTACGGTCTTGGCGTGCATCCGTGCGTCGCTGCGGTCCGGTCCCAGGTCGACGGGCACGTGCACCTTCCGCCGACCACTGGCGACAACATCGATGTACTGTGGAGACCTCACGCCCCACGTGTTGAGCAATTCGGCGGTACGTCCACCCGGCCCTTCCGCATGCCCACTATACGCCCTCGCTCAAAGTCCGTCAACTGCACATACGGTTCACGTCCACGCTGTCGCGGCATGCTACCAGTGTTAAAGACTGCGATGGAGCTCCGTATGCCACGGCAAACTGGCAGACACTGACGGCGGCGGTGCACAAATGCTGCGCAGCTAGCGCCATTCGACGGCCAACACCGCGGTTCCTGGTGTGTCCGCTGTGCCGTGCGTGTGATCATTGCTTGTACAGCCCTCTCGCAGTGTCCGGAGCAAGTATGGTGGGTCTGACACACCGGTGTCAATGTGTTCTTTTTTCCATTTCCAGGAGTGTAGATACAGTCTGAAAAATGTATTGCGAATAGAGTCAGTATTAAAGAAGTAAGAAGTTAAAAGGTCACGCATGGTGCTACAGTCTTACACCACTAAAAGCGAAAATATTGTAAGTGATATACAGACATCAAAGAAAGTTTTGCATCACCTCGGTTCCGAGAGTTCCGGAACCTGTACAGAAAATTGAAATAGAGATCAACATAAACATCATTTTCGCCCTATTTATTGCTCATGAAAACCACACATTGCATGTTGTACCACCATACAGCGAGACCTTCAGAAGTGGTGGTCCAGATTGCTGTACACACCGGTATCTCTAATACTCAGTAGCACGTCCTCTTGCATTTATGCATGCCTGCATTCGTCGTGGCATACTATCCAGAAATTCATCAAGGCACTGTTGGACCAGACTGTCCCACTCCTCTACGGCGATTCGGCGTTGATCCCTCAGATTGGTTAGTGGGTGACGTCGTCCATAAACAGTCCTTTTAAATCTATCCCAGGCATATTTGATAGGGTTCATGTTTGGAGAACATGCTCGCCAGTCTAGTCGAGCGATGTCGCTATCCTGAAGGAAGTCGTTCACAAGATGTGCACGATAGGGGCGCGAATTGCCGTCCATGAAGACAAATGCCTCGCCAATATGCCGCCGATGCCATTGCACTATCGATCGGAGGATGGCTGTATCTTACAGCCGTTACGGCGCCTTCCGTGGCCACCAGCGGCGTCCGTCGGCCCCACAAATACCACCCCAAAACTGAAATGAACCTCCACCTTGCCACACTCGCTGGACAGTGTGTCTAAGGCGTTCAGCCTGACCGGGTTGTCTGCAAACACGTATCAGACGATTGTCTGGTTGAAGGCATATGCGACACTCATCGGTGAAGAGAACGTGATGCCAAACATGAGCGGTCCATTCGGCATGTTGTTGGGCCCATCTGTACCGCATTGCAAGGTGTGGTGGTTGCAAAGATGGACCACGCCATGGACGTCGGGAGTGAAGTTGCCCATCATGCAGCCTATTGCGCACAGTTTGAGTCCTAACACGGCCTGTGGCTGCTCGAAAAACATTATTCAACAAGGTGGCGTTGCTGTCAGGATTCCTCCGAGCCATAATCCGTAGGTAGCGGTCATCCACTGCAGTAATAGTCACTGGGCGGTCTGAGCGAGGCATGTCATCGACAGTGCCTGTCTCTCTGTATCTCCTCCATGTCCGAACAACATCGCTTTGGTTCACTCCGAGACATCTCGACACTTCCCTTGTTGAGAGCCCTTCCTGGCACAAAGTAACAATGCGGACGCGATCGAACCGCGGTGTTGACTGTCTACAGACAACACGAGCCGTGAATCCCCTTCCTGGTGGAATGACTAGTTCAGGAATGTTATTGTCCATAAACCATAGCCTCGTAGGTGCTGCTTTATGACAGGACGCAGACAACACGAGCCGTGAATCCCCTTCCTGGTGGAATGACTGGAACTGATCGGCTGTCGGACCCCCTCCGTCTAATAGGCGCTGCTCATGTATGGTTATTTACATCTTTGGTTGCGTTTAGTGACATCTCTGAACAGCCAAAGGGAGTGTGTCTGTGATACAATATCCATAGCCAACGTCTGTCTTCAGGAGTTCTTTTAAACGGGGTGATGCTAACCTTTTTTTATGTATGTGTATATTTTTTTACTTTCCTTAATTCGTGTGTTTTTGTGTGTGAGTGTTGGACGGTGGGGGGGGGGGGGGTGGCGGCTGTTTCGAAAACGTTCTAAATTGTGTGTTAAGTTTTCTGGAAGTCCGTAAGTGCTTTTATTCAAAATACAAGATGGAAGTACTTTGTGTAATTCGTGCGCTGTGAGTTGCTCCGCGTCAGGGTGTATAAACTGTCTCTAACTGTAATTCATAATTTGTTGTGTCAAACGTTTTACGCAACGTTGTGCCTCTTGATCAATGGATTGCGAGAGGTTTTAAGTTTTTAAATTCGATCCATATTTACATGAGACCAGCGATCCGCCACCGTTTAGCGCGGGTAACTCACTAAATACACTATCTTATCAAAAGTATCCGGACACCTTTTAGTGGACACTAATATGGGGTCTGTCCACCATTTGCTTGTATGACGACTTTGACTCTGCGGTTGACGCTATCAGTGCGGTGTCTGAATGCCTGTGTTGAAACGGAGGGCCGTTTGTCCTCAAGAGCCGAAACCAAAGACGGTAGCGATGTGGGACGCTCTTCTCGGGAGCAAAGTCGATGCTCTAAATCACACGAAAGGTGTTCCATTGGGTTCAAGTCGGTACTCAGGGCGAGGCCAGTCTAGTCTATAAACCATAGCCTCGTAGGTGCTGCTTTATGACAGGACGCAGTGTCAGGTTGATACAATCATCGTCTCCCAAGCGCTCCTCTGTTATACGTAATGAGAAATATTGTAAAATGTTGTACACATCGTTGGGCATTCAGAATTTTATTATGTGCAATGAGAATACCACACATTAACTACGAAAAACACCGTAGTATCGTTACAGTGTCTCGTCTGTACATCACTGTTGGCATTGATGGTAGGTAACGTTCTCTAGTTGTGTCAAACCCAAACTCTTCCATAGGACGGCCATAGGGTACGGCATCGTTCACTCCAAATCACTCGTTTCCAGTCATCCACTACGCACTCATTAAACCACCTCAAGTTTCGCTGAACATTGACTACAGAAAAGTAAATTTTATGAGGAGCTACTGTACCGTTGTACTCCATTATTTCTAATAATGATGATGATTTTTGGTTTGAGGCAGCAACGTTAGCCACCAGATCACGAGCTGCGGACGTTCTTTTTAAGTCCCTGCGCACAGTCACTGCGCTAGCTGGAGTGCTGGTAACATTATGGACCCACGAATGAATCCCTTCGCTGATTTCATGCGAATTTTTACAACAACAACAGTACTTGAGATCTGCCTGGTCTTGGATCGGCTGTGTTGTTCCTTCACGTTTCTAGTTCACATTCAAATCACCAATACTCGTGTAGGCAGCTTTGGAAGATTGAAACGGCCCCGACGGGTTTGTCACTCAGATGATAGGGAATGAAAAGTCCACCTTCGGTGCTACCGACTATCCTTCTGTTACTGCTTATCTAGTGACAGTACAACGCTTCCCCCATCCTTTTATACTGTAGTGACGCGTCTGCCTGTTGTGACAACTAGTGTCGAATTCTGCTTTACATGAGGGTGGTTATGAACTGAAAGTACATTCATGAGGACAGTGCCGCTGTAGAAGCCTTATCTATGATGTGAAAAAGAAGAACACATTCAGTTTACGTTATATGCTGAAACAATGCTTTAAAATAGTTTGAATAGCACCTTAAATGTGATTTCGTTTACAGAGGCACTGCATTTTTTCTAGAACGCTTCTGACACGTCTCAAGTCTTCTATTCGTCTTCACTGTTATTAATTTTACGCGCTTGTCTCTTTCGACATCAGTTCCTAGATTACTTTTAAATAGTTACGTGATGTGACGCGATCCAATTGTTCACCAGTAATCGGGTATTTTCGGGTTCTCATTCCTCGTACACATTATCTTGGCTTCATATGCAAGTGAAACGCGAACAATGATGTGATGTTACAGAACCACGGTGAAGATCAGTTGGGTAGATCGTGTAACTAATGACGAGGTGTGCAGTGAAATACTGGAGAAAAAAAAAAATACACTCCAAGAAAGAAAGAAAAGAAAGAAAAATAAAACCACTACAAAGGAATTATCCGAGTACGACGGAAATCGCTAGATGTGATGTACGTGTGTACATGTAAAAACAGATGATTACAATTTTAGAAAAACTGGATGACATGTTCAAGTGTAAGACCATCACAAATTCACCAAGTCAGTAACGCATTGCTCCGCGTCTGCCTTGGATGAAAGCAGTTACTCGGCTTGGCATTGACCGGCGGAGTTGTTGGACGCCCTTCTGAGAGATATCGTGCCAAATTCTGCCCATTGCATGAGTTAGATCGTCAAAAGCGCGAACTAGCTAGAGGACCCTGCCCGTAATGCCCCCAAACGTTCTCATCTGCGGAGAGATCCAACGCTTTCGCTTCCTTAGGCGGGATTTATCAAAAATGTTCAAATGTTCAAATGTGTGTGATTTCCTACGGAACCGAATTGCTGAGGTCATCGGTCTCTAGACTTGTACACTACTTAAACTAACGTGAACTAACTTATGCTAAGAACAACACACACACACACACACACACACACACACACATACATGCCCGAGGGAGGACTCGAACCTCCGGCGAGAGAGGCCACACAAACCGTGACATGGCACCTCAAACCGCGGCGACTTTATTAAGCACGAAGAAAAGCAGTAGAATCTCTCGCCATGTGGGCATTATCTCACTGAAATATAAGCCCAGAATGGCTTGCCAAGAAGGATATCGTCGACGAACCGCTGCGTTGTAAAGGCGCAGCCAATGACAACAAAAGGGTTCCTGCTGTGAATAGAAATGACACCATAGGCGATCACTCCTGATTGTCAGGCCATATGTCAGGCGACAGTCAGGTTGGTATCCAGGGCGTCTCCAGACACGCCTTCGGCCTGGAATCTCATTGACTGAAGTAGGACTGCCTTCAGCGATGAGTCCCGCTCCGAGCTGAACCCCGATGACCGGGGAAGACGCGTCTGGAGATGCGCCAGAAAACGTTGTGATACCAACCAGACAGTAGTTCGCCATACGGCGAGAGTTTCTACTGCTGTCCGCAGCTCGTGGTCGTGCGGTAGCGTTCTCGCTTCGCGCGCCCGGGTTCCCGGGTTCGATTCCCGGCGTGGTCAGGGATTTTCTCTGCCTCGTGAAGACTGGGTGTTGTGTGATGTCCTCAGGTTAGTCAGCTATAAGTAGTTCTAAGTTCTAGGGGACTGATGACCATAGATGTTAAGTCCCATAGTGCTCAGAGCCATTTTTTCGTGCTTGCCAATACTACCTGGTCGAATAAGGTCGCCAGACCTCTCGCCAATTTAGAACTTTTGGAGCATTATGTGGAGGTCCTTCCAAACATATCGAGATTTTGATGATATAACGCGTCAATTGAACGGAATTCGGCAAGATATCCTACCGGAGGAGATTCAACAAATCTATCAATCATTGCCAAGCCGAATAACTGCTTGTGTAAGGGCCAGGGTGTCACAAACAAGTTTCACTTTGTGAAGCTCTTTCTCCTGAATAAATTATCAAATTTTTATGACATTGCAATCATTTGTTCACGTAAATCACATCTACCGATTTCCGTCCCATTCGGATAATTCCTTCGTGGTGCGTCGCTTTTTGTGTCAGAGTGTAATTTAATGAGACAATTTGAACAAAGAGTACATAAGTTGATAGGACGCATCCTGAGTGATAATCATTTCGGTAATGAGAGTAGTGTCAGGGGCAAAAACTGTGGAAAGGGACTAAAGCTCTAATGCTTTAAGCTGATCAACAACAAAGCTAGACTGCACGTATAGACCAGGTCACGTACTTATGTTAACTGGCAAGACGAACTCGTTGCTTGGCCAGGGTGGCAGCGCCGCCTTGCTTACGTCCGAGAAGTGGGGAGGGAAGGGAGGAACACAATGTACGCACCATATCACTGTTACAAGCTGAGCGCCACCGCACGCTACATGGCTATACGTGCCACTGAATGAAGTGCAAATTTCGAACATGAACAAGAACAGGACGTACAGAATATCTCACTCTCAATGCTCATGACGCATCACCGGCGGTATCCGTAAAAGTACTTTCGCCAATGATGTCTCCATTTTGCACAGCTGTGGCTGTTGATTCATCAGTTGCGGATGATAATTGCTACTCTGTTTGAACCGATACCGACCGATTTTGCTATGTTTTCAGTAATGAACAGACACTTTTTTGTACTTGTACATGGCTTTCTAGTTTCCTAATGTCACAACGTTAAAATCTCAAGAGAGTTCAGCACAAGTAATTTGACGTCGTGGTCTAGTGGTTAAAAAAAATACAAAAAAGATGGATTCATTCTTTTTGGGTAGTAATTACGAGTCCCCGGGTTCCATTTCCGGCGACCACCTGACTTTTTTCATTGGTGGAAATGCCTGGAACGTGGTCCATCCAGCCTTGTCAGGCCATCTTAAAAGCCGCTGCATGCAGAACTAGTAAATACACGCTCAAGTCACCGAAGTAGACTTTTACGTCAAAAGTCTTGAACCAGGCAACATGACAACGACATCTGTTTATTAGCAGCAAAAGCATCAGTCGTCACTTTTTCGGGTTCTCGAAACACTTGACGTATTACGACTACGGATCCTATTTTTTGCGATTTCGGGCGACTTCCACAGGATTTAGATCGAAATGGTGCGACAGAAGTAGAAAGGGAACCATTTTATTGCAAAATTTTGTCAGTGGAATAAACGGAACAGGACTGCTTCGCCTTAATTAACTTCAAGAGTTCGGCTATCTTTACCTGCAAGTATTGTCATGTTATTCGTCCCATTTCTACACGATAGTCATGTTTTACGCATATAACCACAGGCAAAACGAAACTCTACTTTGACAACAGTTAAACATTGACCAGCACTGTCGTTTAACAATACTTTTTGCATACCATCACAACATTTATTCACTGTGCAGTGTGTACGAATCTAAAGTTTGTGTAAATAAACTACTGGCCGCTTTAATTTTGTTCGTTTTGTTTTTTCGTCAAAAATCTATCACAGTGTGCTCTTTTTGCTAAATGTTTTTTTTCGTCTGTACATGATGTCACTTTTATTCTTGCACCTTTTAAAGTCAAATATCGTAGATGGAACAGTTTCTCTCAGACGTGGTTCATTAGTCTGGAAGTGTAATTCTGCGTGAGAAAAACCGTAAAGTTTTGCAAAGATGGTATTTTCTGGTATTATTCACAGCACCACCGGCATTTATATCTAATAACACTTCTATTTATATCAGTGAATTTATTGTATGTATTCTGCTTTGGGGCAGATATTCGAATCCTACTTCACTCGGCATCGTGTACCTCCTCCCTCAATTTTCGCCTCACTGACTTGCTTAACTTCTCTTGCTAACATTTGCTTGCTCCTTCGCAGATACTTTTCTCAAGTTAAACTGGTTCTGTGAAATGTCAGCACTGTCTACCTTTCCCGTTCTCATTGTCAGTAAAATTAATGCTGTTAGTAGCAAGTTAATGCAGCTTCCTGCGAAGTTGTTTCGCGCCCTGATTGCGACGTAACTACGCGCCCTACTTTGAATTGCAACGAGACTTCACTTCATCACGTGACCAATTTAGTTCCCGCAACGGTGGGGTAATCCCCTCGCCTTGCTGAATAATACACAACATCTGAGACGGTGTAAGAAGATTCCTGACAGTTTACAGCGCTGTTGCCGATTTTCAGCTGCAAACCACTAAGGCCTCAGGTGAAAATAGTAGCCGTCTACACAGCTGTGACAACGCCAGGCTCTGCCATGAAGACGTTAACAAACTCGCTTTACATTATTGGTTGAAGCAGGTCCGGGTTGCTACCGCACCCAGGCCACTGCAGTTGTCAGGGATTGACTTTTCGCCGACTCAGCTAAAGACTCTCATGATTTTTTGTCTGGAGCATATCGTCCCATAATTAATATAGTTCCCATTGCCCAGTTCAGACCAAATATTTTTGAAGGTTTCTCTTGGTTGTAAGATAAATGCTATAACCGGAAATACCCTCCCGAATGTTCCAACTGGGCCCCCTCTGCCCTAGTACATTCTTGCCAGGTGTTTGACTGAAAAGTTCCTGACTCTGAAGTTGTTCATAAGCAAAAGCCTTCTCTGTTTCCGTTGGTAACAAATGAAAAGTATTTTTGAAGATACAAGTTAATTATAAAGTCCACGAAACGTTTTAAAAACCAGTATAGGCGAATGCCTAAACATTACGTAAAAATTAATACAGTATATGAAAGACAGTCTCTAAGAGATGTTTTAAAACGTGGTGCTGGAAAGCTAGTTTGCAGAACCGCCGACATGGGTGCCACAGACCGTAGTTGCTGAAAATGGAGGAGATCGAGGCAGAGAAAGAATTTTGTGAGCTGGAGTTTGTCCCTTTTCAATCGCTACTGCGTGTTTAGAGAGCCTTCCGTAACAGTTTCCACAAGAAACGACCAGTTGACAACAGCATGGTGAAGTGGTACAAAATATTCGAGGAGGACGGTTTACTACACGATGCAAAACGGTTCAGTCTGGCCGACCGTGTCAGACTAGACGGTGGACCACCGTGAGAGGGACGTGATGTTACGAAGTCTACGTACCGAGCTAGTGCAGAATTGAAAACTTCTCAACCAACAGTGAGGAAAGTCCTAAGTAGGCGACTAAGAGTGAAGCTGTACAAATTGTAGATCCTGCAAAGCCACAAGCTACAACGATAAACTGCGCGTCTGTAGTTCAGCACTGATAATGCAGGATCATTTTGAAAACGACGACTTCGCAATGAAATTAATCTTCTGTGACAAAAGCACTCATCTTATTAGAAAAGTCAGCCGACACAACACATGTATGTGGGGGACAGAGAGTAGACAGGCAACTGTCGAACACGCCTGGGGTTCTTCGCCATATCCAACACTTCTTCTTTTCTGAGACAACTGTCAATGGTATCACTTACCACGACATGTTTCATGTGGTGTCACCGCCAGACACCACACTTGCTAGGTGGTAGCTTTAAATCGGCCGCGGTCCATTAGTACATGTCGGACCCGCGTGTCGCCACTTTCAGTGATAGCAGACCGAGCGCTACCACACGGCAGGTCTAGAGAGACGTACTAGCACTCGCCCCAGTTGTACGGACGACGTAGCTAGCGATGCACACTGACGAAGCCTCGCTCATTTGCAGAGCAGATAGTTAGAATAGCCTTCAGCTAAGTCAATGGCTACGACCTAGCAAGGCGCCATTAGTAACAGTGCATGTATCTAAAGAGTCTCACTTGTATCGCCACAGTCTCCAGATGTACCAAAAGGATGGATTAAAGTTAAGTATTCCCGAAGCTACGTACTTTTCTTTATAGCATTCATTACGTATCCTGTTTCAGACCTCACGCCATCCAGCTTTAGCTTAGCGCGTGCCTTTCGGCTTCCTCTCATTGTGTCTAGGCTGTCTTGTCTAGACACAACATTTCAGCTGTGTGAATCATGCTACAAGTTGATGCTGATAGGCAGACATTTCGTCTTTCAACAAGGTTTCCACAATTATTTACGGGATTACCTGAAGTTGCCACGTCGCTGGATAGGCCGTGGTACTGACCCGGACCTGTTGGCAGCACGGTAGCCGGACTTGATATCTTGAGATTTTTTCTTGTGGGTTTTTGTCAAGGACAGTGTTTATGTTCCACCTCTGTCACAGAACCTCGAAGACTTCCTACACCCCATCGCAGCAGTTGTTCTAGACGTCATTCCTGATATGCTGGATCAGGTGTGGTCAGGACTGGACTACCACTCAAACTTATGTCATGCTACGGACGGTGGACAAACAGAACACTTGAAAACAATATAGAAACACGTTGAGAGTTCGTTTTTCACATACTGTATCGTTTATTACGGTGCTTTTGTCGATTTACCTGTACCAATTTTTTGAAATGTTTCGTGGAGTTTTATAAATTATCTTGTGCAGTAATCAGTTTCAAATGGATGTAGGTTGCAGTAGTCTACAGGGCGGACGAGAAATACCTCTAATCTTGTTTAGTACCAATGTTATGCAGGTTTGTAGTTATATTACTTCTTCTCAGATGCTGGAATTAATTGTTGGAATTCATGTTTACAAGCTTTTGCATCGCAGTCGAGTTTAAATTTGTAGCCGTGATAGATGTGAGTGGTCGTAGTTGCACTGTTAAGGAGCGCTTAGTGACACTATGGGTGCACTAACGACAACACTTAGGGCAGACAATGATACGGATCATGAGAGCATTCCAGGAAGGGTTTAGCATGGCCCCACCGCGAAATGCAACACTCCTGGACTGGGAAAGACGTGCTTTTACATTTTGTAGTGTTAAAAGACAGGCCACGGAATGGAATGAAGAAACATGTGGTGGAGTCTCTGCTTAGATTGAACAACCTCCTGTGGAAACGAGACATAAACGTGCTTCGGAACTTGGTATACCAAGGACAACAAGGCGAGATCACATGCAAAAAGATGTTAAGATCAGACCTTTTCGATCGACGTTCGTAAACATGTTATTGAGTACAGACCGGGATGAGCACGTTTTAGCGTGCCGTGTTCTGTTAACTCATTCTCGAAATGTAGCGAACCGTGACAAGATTATTGTGGTGTCACCGCCAGACACCACACTTGCTAGGTGGTAGCCTTTAAATCGGCCGCGGTCCGTTAGTATACGTCGGACCCGCGTGTCGCCACTATCAGTGATTGCAGACCGAGCGCCGCCACACGGCAGGTCTAGAGAGACTTCCTAGCACTCGCCCCAGTTGTACAACCGACTTTGCTAGCGATGGTTCACTGACGAAATACGCTCTCATTTGCCGAGACGATAGTTTAACATAGCCTTCAGCTACGTCATTTGTTACGACCTAGCAAGGCGCCATTACCAGTTACCATTGATATTGTGAATCATGTACCGGCAAGACCGACGTTCTTCATTAACGGATTAAAGTTAAGTATTCCACCAGCTACTTCCGTTTTTCTAAATTCTAATTTCCTTGTCCTGTTCCAGACTTCACGCCAGCCTGCGTGAGCTAAAACGCGTGCCTTTCGGACTCCTCTAGTAACACGGTGTTGGCTCTCCTGTCAACCAAACCAGTTATGTTTTCAGATGAATGTGCCATTCATTGCAGCTCACGTGCTAAAATATTGTCGTTTGGACCGAAGAGAACCCTCGTTGCATAATTGAGCTAGAAAGGAACCCACCTCAGGTAATGATGTGGGCGCGTTACAAACATGACTAATACCTCAGCTTGAGGAAAGGGGTCTTACGGAACGCGTATTTCTGCAGCAAGACGGAGCGCTTTCTCACTATGGTCTTGCAGCGCGCGTGTTCCTAAATGAACACTTTCCAGGACGATGGATCGCGGTTCATCAGCAACACCAGCTCCCTTCAAGTGACCACGAAGGAGTCCTGACCTCACCACGTATGACAACTCGTTACAGGAAGACGGAGTCATTAAGGCGCATGAATCAGCAGAGTGCTGTTGATGAAAAATTTCGCAGTATAAAAAAAAAAAGTTCAAATGTGTGTATATTCCTATGGGACAAAACTGCAGACGTCATCGGTCCCTAGACTTACACACTACTTAAACTAACTTACGCTAAGAACAACACGCACAGCCATGCCAGAGTGAGGACTCGAACCTCAGGTGGGAGGGGACGCGCAGTCAGTGACATGGCGCCTGTAACCGCGCGGTATAACACCGGACATGCTCAAAAATATGTCAAGATGAACATGGAGGCGTATGGAAATGTGCTTGTAACATGATGAGGAACATGTTGATATATTGGACACTTAATATGTATGTAAGTACGTGTGCTAAAACAAATCAAATCAATTTGCATTCGATACTAGATGGTACGGAGACTTCTCCCGCACGCTGTACATGACTAAACTGCTGTCCTGAAACCCTGTATCGGTTCAGGTTACCTATCTAACGGCAGGGGCAACGTTCATAATCTACTCATTGAGAGGTATAACCCTATGTTAATAGCTTAACACAACAAGACAACTGTTACAGTTAGAAACTGTGTGTTTGTCTTGAGGCAGTGTAACCGACAGCGCGCAAATGCCGAGGCTTTGCAACATCCAGTATTTGATAATGAGAGCACTGAGAAACTTCCACCATTTTCAACGTCTCTCGGCCATCTTGGAAACGTGTGAACCACTCCAAAACTCGCGTGCGTCTCCGTCATACACGTCTTTTAGTAATAAACAGGTTTTTCGTTTCATGCGTAACTTCACGACAATTCGTTTCTTTATTATTACTCTTATCATTTTTCCGGCAAAACGAAATAACAGCTCTTATACGAACAAAAGTGAGAAGACATCACATTTCACAGCTACTGGTCGTTCATTTTTGGCGCATGCGTGTTTTGTAACAGCATCAGTCACGTTATTTTATAGCCACATCTCGTATGCATGCAGTGTTTCGTAATGAGAGCACTTAGCGACTCTCAACAAACTTTGAGCGTAATTTCAAACCTATCATAAACTTTCTCTCGCTTGCGTGCTTAAAGTCAAATATTTACCAGATAAACTCGTTTGTAAAGAAATCAGACGTCTGGAATCTTTTTGTAAGTGGGTATTTGTATCTTTGAAGACTCGGAGTCTACTGGTTATACAGAAATGACGAGGGTAGCCTGACGAGGAGAGCTGCATCTGACCAGTCTTTGAACTGAAGACCACGGCATTGACTGGAATAGCGGACAAGGAACTGGGAAACAGGAGGAGACTGAGCGGCCCATTGTACACTGGCTGTCGCTGATATGTGAAAGCGTTCCGGAGCGGGGAAGAACAGCCGGAGCGCGCCTTTTCGGCTGCCAGCGTGGGCACGCGGTTTCCTGAAGCAGTGATCGAATGCGCTTGGGCAAGCCAGGTGCGTCACCCGAGCCCACGGGAAATAGCCTTGTGGCTGAGGCAGTGAACGCACGTCGCTTTTTTCCTGGCGGAAGTATTGCTTCTCTTACGAGGGAGAAGCCACGTGACGTACCCGGAACTCGCACCTTCGTTGCCTAAAACGGCAGCAACTTCGACCAAACGTTGTTACTGTGTGGTGCGGTCACAGACACGACGAGACGACGGGCGACGAAGCTGGAATCGCGAGGCACCTCCTCCGGCGGGAAGACCCAAGGGTGAGCGAAGGGTCAGCTGTGGTTGCGGCGTACCAGTGTCGGTGCGACACATCCTACATCTACGAGGGGCGTTTGAAAAGTCTGTGCAACGTTCTAGAGATGGCACCACCGTCGCGTATCGAGGTCATGTTTAGTTAGCAGCATCTTTGGCAAGAACGCACACCAAGTTTCAGCAATATTGGTCTATTTCTTCGTGTTTGCCTTTCGTACGAAACAAGGAAGTCGACTGATTGTCAAAAAATGGACGAAAAAGAATTTCGTGTGGTGATTAAACATTACTTTATGAAAGGCTAGGGTGACCAGATGCAATTGTTTAAAAAGGAGGACAAACAGCTTCAAAAAGGAGGACAAAGGAAGAAAAAAGAGGACACATCAAACGGGTCAACTGCAGATGAGTATACCACCCGTCAGCTTTAGACAAGTCACGTGACTGCCGGGCATTACCAGTAAAACCACTAGTTAATTGTTACTGATGCTCAGGTGATGGTTAACTGAGCAATATAAAAAAAATTAAAAACATTGTTTGTGGTGACAGTGTGGCGTCAATTGTTTTGTTATGTCAACAACACGAAATTGTTTACAAAGCAAAAAACGTAAGACCATTCACCTCCATTCGACGCACCGCTTCCAACATCTACAATTCAAGCAGCAGCTGACGACATGTAAACTGCACTATAACCTTCCGAATACAAATAAATTGAATGACTATGAAACAATGAAGTAAAACCATGACAGTTAATCTATCGAGTTATTTGTTACCTTTATTGGCCACTGAGACGTACGTTCCAGCTCCACATATCTTCAAATTCATTTCTCCCTTTCTTAAAGCCGGATATTTGCAGGCACACTTTCGTTTAGGCATAGCCAAATATTTTACGTAATTCACGCGGTTAAAAATTACACTAGCAAATCACACGTACACTACAGGAAACCAAGACAATACAAAGCGAAGATACGAAACGAAAATTTTAAATAATCGATATTTGCATTCGCTTATAGGTAGATCAACGATAACATCGACGATCCTGGTGCCACCTACTAACACCGCCTTCGTGCGTGTTTACCACGAAAGCTGTGCAAATAGTTAAAGTATTTAAGAAAAGAGCAATAGAACGGGACGAATTATAAATTTAACTGTATTACGCTCAACTTTGCGAAAAAGCCGAACACTTTAAAAATCCGCCCGGACCCCGGACAAAGAGCTCAAAAGGAGGACATGTCCGGATTAATCCGGATGTCTGGTCACCCCATGAAAGGCAAAATGCCTCAGGAGACTAAAGAGAAGCATGATAAACATTACGGTGACTCTGCACCTTCTATTAGAACAGTTTATAAGTGGTTTCAAAATTTTCGGAGTGCCCATATAGGCACAAGCGATGCTGAACGATCTGGACGCCCTGTGGAGGTTACGACTCCAGAAATCATTGATAAAATCCATGATATGGTGATGGATAACAGAAGAGTTAAGGTGAGTGAGATTGCTAGTGCTGTGGGCATCTCGAATGAATGGGTACGTAATATTTTGCATGTGCTGTGGGCATCTCGAATGAACGGGTACATAATATTTTGCATAAACATTCGGACATGAGAAAGCTATCCGCAAGATGGGTTTCGCGATTGCTCACGCTTGACCAAAAACGGAGTCGTGTGAAGTGTTGTAAGGATGGTTTGCAGCTGTTCAGGAAGAATCCGAAGGACTTTAAGCGTCGTTTCGTCACTGTGGATGAAACACAGATACATTACTATACTCCTGAGACCAAACAACAATCTAAACAATGGATTACCAAGGGAGAATCTGAACCAAAAAAGGCGAAGACGATTCCTTCGGCCGGAAAGGTTGTGGCGACTGTCATTTGGAAGTCGCAAGGGATAATCCTCATCCACTATCTGGAAAAGGGTAAAACTATTACAGGTGCATATTATTCATCGTTATTGGACAGTTTAAAAACCGAGCTGCAAGAAAAACGCCGGCGGTAAGATCGAAAAAAATGTCCTTTTCCATCACGACAATGCACCACCACACACCTCAGCAGTTGTGGTCGCAAAATTAATGGTAACAGGATTCCAACTCGTTTCACATCCCCCCTATTCCCCAGACTTGGCTCCGTCAGCTACTATTTGTTCCCCAATTTCAAGAAATGGCTGGCGGGACAAACATTTTATTCAAACGAGGAGGTGATTGCAGCAACTAGTAGCTATTTTGCAGACTTGGACGTTTCCTATTATTCGGAACGGATCAACAAATCAGAACAGCGTTGGACGAAGTGTATAAGTCTAAATGGCAACTACGTCAAAAAATAAAAAAGGTTTACCCTAAACACGCAAGTAGTACCATAAAGTGCCTGGCAGAGGGTTCATCTAACCGTTTTCCAGCTACTTCTCTACCGTTCCACTCTCCAACACAGCACGGGAAAAACGATCAGTTAAATCTTTCCGTGCGAGCTCTGATATATCTTAATTGATTACGATGATCATTTCTCCCCATGTAGCTGCATTCCAAGTAAAATATTTTCACACCCTGGAGAGAAAGTAGGCGACTGAAATTTCATGACAAAGGTCTGTCACAACGATAATCGCCTTTATTTTATTGACTGCTTCCACAGTTCCTGTATCATTTCCGCGATATTCTCTCTCTTGAGTCGCGATAATACAAAACGAGCTGCCTTTCTTTGAACTTTTTCGATGTTCTCCGTCGATCCTATGTGATGCGGATCCCACATCACACAGCAGTACTCGAGAAGAGGGCGTACAAGTGTAGTGTAAGCGGCCTCTTCTATAAAACCTATTCTACCAATAAATCGCAGTATTTGGTTAGCTTTCCCACAACATTATCTATGTGATCGTTCCAATTTAAGTTATTCGTGACTATAATCCCTAATATTTAGATGAGTTTACAGCCTTTTGATATGAGAGGTTTGTCGTGTAAGCAAAATTTAGCCGATTTCTTTTATTAGTCATGTAGATGACTTCACATTTTTTGTTATTTAGAGTTAATTGACACTTTTCGCCCCATACAGATATCTTGTCTAAATCATTTTACAACTGGTTTTGATAATGTGATGACTTTACAAGAGGGCAAATAACATCTTCAGCAAAGAATCTAAGAGGGCTGCTCAGCGTGTCTCATAAATCGTTTATGTAGGTTAGGAACAACAGAGGGCCTATAGCACTTCTTTGGGGAACACCAGATATTACTTTACTCGATGACTTTCTCTCAGTTCCTACGAACTGTGACCTTTTTGATAGGAAATCACGAATCCAATCACACAACTGAGACGATAATCAATAGCATGGAATCTGATTAGAAGTCACTTTTGTGGTGCGGTGTCAAAATATGGTATCAATTTGACGTAGCCTGTCTGCAGTACTCCCTACTTCGTGAGAATAAAGAGCTAGTTGTGTTTCACAAGAATGATATTGGCAGACTTTGAGCGCCGAGTGGTATTGGACATAGACGCATGGGACATTCCATTTCGAAAAACGTTAGGGAATTCCATATTCCGAGATACACAGTGCTGAGAGTACCAAACTTCAGGAATTATCTCTCAACACGGACAAGACAGTGGTCGACGGCCTTCACTTAACGACCGACAGCAGCGGGGTTTGTGTACTGTTGTCAGTGCTAACAGACGAGCATCACTGCGTGTCATAACTGCAGGAATCAATGTGGGACGTATGACGAACATATCCGTTAGGACAGTGGGGCGCAATTTGGCGTTAGCGGGCTCTGGCAGCATACGACCGACACGAGTGGTTTCGCTAACAGCACGACATCGCCTGCAGTGTCTCTCCATGGCTCGTTACCGTATCGGTTGACGACAGGGAAACCGTGACCTGGTCAGATGATCCTCGATTTCAATAAGTAAGAGCTGGTAGTAGGACTAGATTGTGGCTCAGACCTAACGGAGCCAAGCTGTCAACAAGACACTGTGCAAGCTGGTGGTGACTTGACAATGGTGTGGGCTGTGTGGAACTGGGCCCTCTGGTCCAACGAAACCGGCCATTGACTGGAAACAGTTATGCTCGATGACGACGTGCATTCAAGTTCTAAGGCCTCCGATTTTGTTTCTAATTAACTACTCACCAGAAATCGATGAAACTGGCGTTACTTCTCGACGTAATCGCCCTGCAGACGTACACATTTTTCACAACGCTGACGCCATGATTCCATGGCAGCGGCGAAGGCTTCTTTAGGAGTCTGTTTTGACCACTGGAAAATCGCTGAGGCAATAGCAGCACGGCTGGTGAATGTGCGGCCACGGAGAGTGTCTTTCATTGTTGGAAAAAGCCAAAAGTCACTAGGAGCCAGGTCAGGTGAGTAGGGAGCATGAGGAATCACTTCAAAGTTGTTGCCACGAAGAAACTGTTGCGTAACGTTAGCTCGCTGTGCGGGTGCGTTGGCTTGGTGAAACAGCACACGCGCAGCCCTTCCCGGACGTTTTTGTTCCAGTGCAGGAAGGAATTTGTTCTTCAAAACATTTTCGTAGGATGCACCTGTTACCGTAGTGCCCTTTGGAACGCAGTGGGTAAGAATTACGCCCTCGCTGTCCCAGAACATGGACACCATCATTTTTTCAGCACTGGCGGTTACCTGAAATTTATTTTGTGGCGGTGAATCTGTGTGGTTCCATTGAGCTGACTGGCGCTTTGTTTCTGGATTGAAAAATGGCATCCACGTCTCATCCATTGTCACAACCGACGAAAAGAAAGCCCCATTCATGCTATCGTTGCGCGTCAACATTGCTTGGCAACATGCCACACGGGCAGCCATGTGGTCGTCCGTCAGCATTCGTGGCACCCACCTGGATGACACTTTTCGCATTTTCAGGTCGTCGTGCAGGATTGTGTGCACAGAACCCACAGAAATGCCAACTCTGGAGGCGATCTGTTCAACAGTCATTCCGCGATCCTCCAAAACAATGCTCTCCACTTTCTCGATCATGTCGTCAGACTGGCTTGTGCGAGCCCGAGGTTGTTTCGGTTTGTTGTCACATGATGTTCTGCCTTCATTAAACTGTCGCACCCACGAACGCACTTTCGACACATCCATAACTCCATCACCACATGTCTCCTTCAACTGTCGATGAATTTCAATTGGTTTCACACCACGCAAATTCAGAAAACGAATGATTGCACGCTGTTCAAGTAAGGAAAACGTCGCCATTTTAAGTATTTAAAACAGTTCTCATTCTCGCTGCTGGCGGTAAAATTCCATCTGCCGTACGGTGCTGCCATCTATGGGACGTATTGACAATGAACGCGGCCTCATTTTAAAACAATGCGCATGCTTCTATCTCTTTCCAGTCCGGAGAAAAAAAATCGGAGGCCTTAGAACTTGAATGCACCTCGTACTTGGAGACAATTTCAGCCACTCAGGACTTCATGTCCTCAAACAACGATGGAATTTTCGTGGATCGTAGTGCACTATGTCACAGAGCCACAACTGTTTGCGGCTGGTTTGAAGAACATTTTGGGGAATTGGAGAGAATGACTTGGTTATCCTCAACGTGAATCCTATCGAACATTTATGGGGCATAAACGAGGGGCCTGTTCGTACACAAAATCGTGCACCGGCAACACTTCGCAATTATGGACGGCTATAGAGCCAGCTAGCCAGCTGGCTCAGTATTTCTGCGTGGGACTTCCAACGACTTGTTGAGCCCATGGGGTGTCGAGCTGCTGCACATGGCAAAAGGATGTCCGACACGAAATCAGGAGGTATCCCATGAGTTTTTTCACCTCAGTGTAATATAGAAGACTCTACGATATTTTTGGCTCCCCCCCCCCTCCGTTTGTGGTAACACCGCCCTTAAGTTAGTGATCCGTAATGGACTTAAATTGACGGAATCGATAGATAATTGAAAACCGAAAATTTTTCATCATCGTATGTGGGGTCAGTAAACGCGTATTTTACCAGAAATCAAGGAAAAAACTGTTACGACTGTTGCTTATGTACTACAAGGCAACGCCGTTGCATGATAACGCCTCTGCTGTAGTCGCCAGGGTGTCTAGCTGCCTACGAGAGAACTAATGTTCAATTCCCAAACCCATTTTCCATTTTTTGTATTTTTTCCCTATCGAAACATATAGGAATGGGAGGGTTAATCAGGTAATCAATAACAATTAATAACAAGGTAGGCAAACAAATTTCTCAAACGAATTGGATAAGGAAAAAATAAAAATTTGAATCCCTATCGCCGTTCACTAACTCTGTTACATATCCTCATTTTCCTTTGAACTACTACATGGACGGAGTTTTCATGCAAATTTTCGGAGAAAATATGCTCCCGGCACCAAGAACATCTAATGAATGCAGCCCTCGTGCTATTGCAACGTTCATTTGGAAGTTTTTCCCGGAAACGGTATTCATTTGCATTTGAAAGTATTTATTTTTCCGGGAATTATTTTTAATCATTAAAATATACACGGTAACATCAACTGAAAAATCGGTGCTGAAAGCTGATGATGAGTTATGCTATGAGTCGTTGTTTTGTCCGCGCGGTTGTGCAATTTCCAGAAGCACATAGCAATTCTGAGACCTTCAAATAAAGTTCTGTGCCACGTTTTGTATGTTTCTTTTATTTAGCCTCCAGAGTTTGCACTGTATTTAGCCATCGAGAACACATGGTTGCATAGATTGCATAACTGTACAGAGAAAATACAAAAATACATGTTTACGGAATTGGAAGCTCAATCCGTCACATTTTTCCACAACAAATGTTTAACAATTAGAATGATAAGTAAGGCAGGCATATTTATGTTATACGTTCACGCTACTTTTAAATGTAATAATAAGCAGTACAGATAAATGAGCCGGCCGCTGTGGTCGAGCTGTTCTAGGCGCTTCAGTCCGGAGCCGCGCACCTGCTACGGTCGCAGGCTCGAATCCTGCCTCGTGAATGAATGTTTGTGATGTCTTTAGGTTAATTAGGTTTAAGTAGTTCTAAGTCTATGGGACTGATGACCTGAGATGCTAAGTCTCATAGTGCTTAGAGCCATTTGAACCATTTGAACAGATAAATGAAAATATGGGCACTACAGATTTTTCTCTAGATTCTGAAGAAATCTGACGTTCATTTAATACAGTTGAATGTCCTTAGAAGCGAAAGAGAAGACGCCGATTGAGGGAACAGGTAACCCATACTCATCGAAGTTTTCAGAAATTACGATCGTTCATATTCAAATTTGGAACACGGAAACAAGATGTGGTGTGCATCAGCTTCTGACTCGGAATCACACTCACATGCAAGTGAACTGTATGTATCGATTATATACAGACGTACAGGAAACAAGGTATGGTTAGAGTGCAGTCGAATGGTGATGGAATTCGTAGATCGGTCCAAATGCTTCTTCGTAAACGACGGTTTTCTAGTAATTTGAGACTGTAATGCCGTATGATATCCACCTGTCGTGTGTTGGGGTATAAGTCGACATCTCTTGTCATTGCTGTTTACAGCGGCTCTTGACTTCACGTAAGTAGTCTGTGTAGGGTGATTTCACATGGAGGACAGCTCCTGTCTTGCTTCGCTAAGACGTCGACTTCCTCATTACAGCAGATGCCAGCGTGGAACAGCACCCACAACAGAATGATTGTTTGCCCTCTCCGTTTACAGCAAATATATACCAATACAACATCCAAAATATAACGATTGGTAGTTTTATTCCATGTTTAGTGTGGAATACGGTACCGTGCCTCGCTGTAAACAACCACGAGGCTTAAAATTTTAATTCTTTATCAATCCAAGTCGTTGGAGAGCTGTGTATGCTTATTTCGCCATTATCCCTTATTAACTATCTTATTAGCCCTCCTACTATTATCAGTTACGATACGGAAAAAAATGCAGTTGAAGAAAAGACCGCAGAACGCGTTTGGGAATCGAACACACATATTATCTGCATCGCAACCAGAGGCCTTGCTTGCTACAGTAGCGGCGCTTTCATTGGATATGCCGTGTGGCTAGGGCCTCCCGTTAGGTAGACCGTTCGCCTGGTGCAAGTCTTTCGAGTTGACGCCACTTCGGCAATTTGCGATGGGGATGAAATGATGATGATGAGGAGAACACGACACCCAGTCCCTGAGCGGAGAAAATCTCCGACCCAGCTGGGAACCGAACCCGGGCCGTTAAGTATGACATTTCGCCGCGCTGACCACTGAGCTACCAGGGGTGGACGGCGCTTTCAGTGAACAGCCTTTACCTTTTAGTTACACAAACAACAGTCGTAAAATTTCTTTCCTCGATTTCTAGGAAAATATGAATTTGCGGATCCCGTGTAATTTATATGATGGTGAAAACTGCTTAATTTTCCGTTACTTACCTATCCTGTCAATACTGAATCGATTGTACGTCGCAACACCTAGAAACAATTGTGCGACATAAACGGAAGTTGGTAGGCATGTTTCAACATTTAAAAGATGATGTCTATTCCAGTATTGCCCCAGTAACATAAGAGGGGCTCTAGTAGAGATTGGCCGCGGTGAGTTGATGTTAGGCAAGACCGCTTTAAGTTTAAGGCTTCCGGAAGGCATTGTATATCGCTTCGCACTGTCGTTTGATGATCAAAATACGAGCTTAACGAGTATCGGATCAGATTTCTGAATTGATGTAGTACTTACCAGCAGATGGAACTCAACAAGTAATTCTTAATGGGACGAGGTCGGCAGACGTAAAAGTAATTTCGAGACTGACGTGATCTAAGAGTCATCAACCGCAGTTTCTCTGGCGTTAGGGCAGATATTTTGTACACGAAATGTCGGACAGATCAGTCGTGGCGAATAAGTGTTTACTGATACGACGTGTGCTGGAGGACGCTTGAGGTGGCTGTTTTCGTTTTATAATCCCAAAGCATTTTAAAATAAAATAAATATTGACGTTATTTTCAGCCATAATGGCTATGTTTGTGCACCGTGACTGTGTGGGATAATTATTTATTTCAAGTTTCTGCTACCAGTCACTTCTTATTTTATGCTTAATCTAACATAATGCAACTCGTTTCGAACATGTTCTGTTCATCTTCAGGCGTTTATACATACATACACACATATAGAGAAATGTTACTTAAAAATAAACAGTCCGCCATCTTGTGTTGTGTGTATAACATCGAAGCAATTTGTGCAGTGAATTACGTTGGCAATCAGTGACAAAAAATAAAATGTGCAATAGTGTAATGTCAGACAACAGCTCCGCCATTACACCAGTGATGCAAGTGAAGCAGCAAGATGATGAAATTGCAGTGATATACACACTCAACCACAAGGAAGAAAACCAGCAGAAGACATCACTGATTTCGATTTCTAGCCGTACACTGCCCCTCTTCTTCCCCCCAAATGCCACAGCAGCAGCTACAGTAAAAAACAATGGACAAAGAGTTCTTAATTAATCTAGTTTAAGACTGTTTATTATTAAGTAACATTGGTTGAAATGGCTCTGAGCACTAAGGGACTTAACAACTGAGGTCATCAGTCCCCTAGAACTTAGAACTACTTAAACCTAACTAACCTAAGGACATGACACACATCCATGCCCGAGGCAGGATTCGAACCTGTGACCGTAGCGGTCGCGCGGTTTCAGATTGAAGCGCCTAGAACCGCTCGGCCACAGCGGCCCGCTTAAGTAACAATTCTCTGTATGTATGTATGTATTAACGCCTGAAGATGAACAGAACATGCTCGAAACACGTTGCATTATGTTAGATTAAGCATAAAATAAAAAGTGACTGGTAGCACGGTCGCAGGTTCGAATCCTGCCTCGGGCATGGATGTGTGTGATGTCCTTAGGTTAGTTAGGTTTAAGTAGTTCTGAGTTCTAGGGGACTGATGACCTCAGATGTTAAGTCCCATAGTGCTCAGAGCCATTTGAACCAATGTTACTTAAAAATAAACAGTCTTAAACTAGATAAATAAATATTGACTTGTTAATGGTGTGGACAATGTCAACGCCAGGCAGTTTGGTAAAAAGTCTTGAGAAAGTGCTGTATCGGTAGTACGGGTAAGTGGTTTACCTTCGAGCAGTCTTTAATACAGCCAGTAACAGCAAAAGGCACCGAAAGACCGGTGAATAACAGTTAGCCACGCCTTGCTTCACTGAGATTCGTTGCGCTATGATGTCTGCTAGCTTCACGTACGAGTGCCACGCAGTAGCTGCTGGAGTACCGTCATTCTTCAACTTTTTCAGTCCTTGTTAACATGTTTCCCAAGACAAATACTGTGCTAATCTAATTTGGAACTATTTTCTCGCTTGGGCGGATAAAATACCAAATTTTATGTATTTTTTAACTGTCGCAAGGAACAAAGGAATGTCTCTCATTAGCGCTGGACTAAGCATGAAATACGAGAAGAGCAGTTTTTACTTGAGCTGGCTCCCGATACACGCAGTTTCGTGTCTGAAGTTTGGTCTGATGCTGCTCTCCACGTTAATCTATCACGGGCAGCTCTCTCCTGCAGCCTATATACATTTGAACCTGCTTATTGTAGTGATGTCGTGGCTGGTCTCCCTCTACAATTTTAAGCCCCTCCCACCCCAGCTCTTTCCATACTTGCCTTCATTACGAAACTGTTAATTTCGTGAGGTCTCAGGATGTGTTCTATCAACTAGCCTTTCATTCAGTCAGGTTGTGCCGTAAATTTCTTTTTTCCCCAATTCGATCCAGCACGTCGTCTTTAGTTACCTTATCTACAGATCTAGGCTTCAGCATTCATTTCAGAAACCTCTATTCTCTAGTTGTGTGAACTAGGACCATTACTTTTCACGATGTTCAGCGTATTTCAAAATTACGCCGATGAAGTCCGTGGGTATGAAGAATGTGTCTTGAGGAACAAACTAAGGATAGGAACCCATGTTCGAAAAGTCATGCAACGACGCAACAGAACGTTGAAGTTACAGCCACCGGTGGCTGTATCTGCATGTTTGTAGGTATATTTTGGAAACATCCTATATGTAAATGAGTTAGTAAATGATGTCGGTAGTTCTACAAGGCTTTTCGTGGATGACGCTGTTGTGTACAGAAAAGTTTGTAGCGAAATGCAAAATACACGCAGGAAAGCAACTCTTGTGCAGATATTGGCAGTTGACCCTCAACATAAACAAATGTAGTGCACTGCACATAAATAGGTGGATAGAACCACTATTGTGTAATTATGTTGTTGTTGTGGTCTTCAGTCCAGAGAGTGGTTTGATGCAGCTCTCCATGATACTCTATCCTGTGCAAGCGTCTTCATCTCCCAGTACTTACATCCTTCTGAATCTGTTTAGTGTATTCATCTCTTGGTCTCCCTTTACGATTTTTACCCTCCACGCTGCCCTCCAATACTGAATTGGTGATTCCTTGGTGCCTCAGAATGTGTCCTACCAAGCGATCCGTTCTTCTAGTCAAGTTGCGCCACAAATTTCTCTTCTCCCCAATTCTATTCAATACCTCCTCATTAGTTATGTGATCTACCCATTTAATCTTCATCACTCTTCTGTAGCACCACATTTCGAAAGCTTCTATTATCTTCTTTTCTAAACTATTTATCGTCCACGTTTCACTTCCCGTATAATATTATCTACTAAATATTTAGGAGTATGCATATGGAGAGATTTAACGTGGAACGGCCACATGAAACAATAAAATTGGTTGTTGGTAACGCAGTTGTCAGACGTATTTCTTTAGAAGTCTCGTGAGGAGCTTACCACGTAGAAAATGGAGACTTAGCAGCAATCGCACTTTCGCATACCCTTCGCGTCGGGGATACGTAAGGGCGGAACAGACAGCGGTGGCTTGCGGAGTATGGATGTTGATGCAAGTGCAGATGAATATGAAATCACGAAGGATTAGTTCCGATATAGTTGGTATGTCAGTACGAAAAGTTAGCTCAAGATAGAAGAAAAGAAGGTAATCACCAAATCTATTGAAAAGTTTAAAAAAAGCCCTCGAAGTAAGTTCTCCACGCTGTAGCCATGTTTTTCTCTTGCAGTTTATTTTAGCGAGAACATGTCTTGCCAGCGGAAGATGAGACAGCGAATACCGTAGACCTTGGGGAAACGAGGAAAAGGATGCGACAGTGCGAAGCTGCTGTGGCTTACTACCTGTCTGCGAGCACGTAACAAAAATGTGTACTTGACGACGGGCTATAAAAAGATTGTAGAAATCATCAAATAAAGCGATGAGATTAAATCTTGTCCGTGAGGGGGCAAGAATACGTAAATGTAGACACTAACGCTGTCTTGAAGAACGCAGCTCATTCGGTGAGACACACGCCTGGTAGATTCCGCATGCCTTGACTCCTGAAAGGCAGTCGGTACTATACTGTGCTTTCGCCTAATGTAGAAAATACGAGTGAATGGAATACCGAATCACGTTTATGACTAGACTCACTACTTCCTATAAGATAGAAATCAGCACCTCGTTCTCAGCAGGGTGGAATCGTCAGATCTAAAAGTTACTTCGAAATCTCAAAAAGGGCGTGTAACAGAGGCGTCTGTTTGACGGTGATCTGGTGGACGATCTCGGATTCTCCATGAGCTTGTTCGTGGATGATAGTGTTGTATGAATGGAAGCCGTGACGGCACAAAATTGTAGAAAAATGCAGGAAGAAGTACAGAGCATGGACGGCATGTGCACGGACTGGTACTTGATCGTCGACGCATACATGATGATTTTGTTAATTAGGAAGAAACTGCGGGTAACAGTCCCTGACAGAATAGGGAGCGAGAAAGGGCATATGAATGCGTGACCGGAAATACGTGCCAAAGGAAGTAAATCCATACGAAGGTGGACATAAAATATCTTTGACAGTGATATCGATATCAGTATCAGACACGCGGGTCGCTAGCATGGGGTAGAAAACATTGTGAAGTAACGGGCGAGCTGTGGCGCCCTGGAAATATTCTATGTTCGGAGTTAAGGCGGCCGCACAGGACGCTCGTCAAAGCCGCGGCCCGGCAGCAACCACGTGGTCTCGAACGCTAGCTTAGCCCCAGCGTGTGGTCCATCGAGCACGTGGCTAGGAAGTCCTTGGTGACGCTGTGTCAATGAAAGAGACTTGTACGCCGGGAGAGTCAAAGATGGCGGACTTTGTGAAACCTTAGTGGCAGACATTTCACAGTTCGTATAGTAATTAATAGTAGGCAGATGAATAATGATACCTCAAAAAGAAACATGTACATTACTGTTATTTGCACAACGATTCTGATGGTGTGATCAGATTTTCAATATCTTTTATCTTAAAAGTTTAGTAGCTGACGCTAAATTATACAAGTAACACCCAGCAACAAATTTACAAATTCTAAACGCGTCATCCGATTTCGTCGATCTACATGTCTTTAGAAAGCTATTAGTGTAAACCTAAATTGGTATAAATTACAGGCATGAACTTGAATAGTACATGAATTATTTTCAGGCAAAGTGGCTGATTACTATCGATCGCGTCAGGGCATAAGTACTCCACAGTTACATGAGAAAACGGCAGCAGCATGCTTATAAATATATTTATTCATCTATGTCTTTGTTTATATCCGATATACACTATTCATGAAGAAATTCGTTAAATATTTACTGTGTTTTAGAAGGCACAGGGACCTTAGGCTACTGGCCTACATTTTGTTGCTATTCGTTAGAGCGTGTTTATGGTCCAGCCGTAGGAATTTTATTTAATTTCAAGTATTTAAATATAAATACAGTATATCGTATGTGCTTAAATATGTTTGTCAGTGTACATTGGGTTGGAGACACGGAGGGAGCGCTCTAGCCAATCACAGCGCTCGTTAATGGCGAGACTTTATGGAAGTGGGGGAGGAGCATCGTTTCGAGAGAGAACACGGGGGTAGTTTGGAAGTGCGGCAGTTCTGGACAGTACGGGAGAGGACACGGAAAGTGCTGGGCGTGAAGGCGCGACGGAGTCGCGGGAAAGACTTGGACAATGGAGCAGTTTGCGTGTGGTCGCGGGAGATAGAAACATTTCGTAGTGCCGACTTGTGTACTTATGAGGTTTCCGTGGATTCTGCAGTGAGGACGTAGTACGCGTTTGGAAATGAATATCTCGCGAACTATGTTGTTGTTCATAACTAATTACGTGAAGTAGGAATGTATTGTTTCCCTGTTATTCAACTTAAAGTTTATTTAATTGCTGGACCATAGACACCAATTAAGTGTTTGCAGAGACATGCGGCATTCTCAAGTACTTCTGCTATCGTACCCATCATTTGAAGTCGTTAAAATAGTACCTGCAGATTTTATTTAATTGCAATCTTTCATTTATAAATTTATATGTTACATTCATAATTCGCAATTGCTGAGTGATAGAAACCTTCGACCATTCGATTCATGTGTGTATTCTTATCGTATACTGTAGACTAAGCAGTATTTGGCCTGTAATGCGACAACTACGTATCCCAGCCCCTGGACAACGAAACCAGCCAAAACTTTTAATATTGCAACTCTGAGTCGGAGGGTGCGTAGTCGTTATGAAAGCCCGCAACATATAACCACGTGGAACATTCTCCTCGGCGTCTGCCGTTATCCTTATCGCTTACAAAGCGTGTAGATCTTTTTACCTACGAACTTGTCACCACGGCGACTGTTTTACGCTGGTTCGATGGTCGCACAGGTCACCACGGTGCTTGGATGTCTGTCGACCATCGCGGTTTAGGCTAATTTTACGACGGGTGGTATCGTCAACCTTCACAACACCCACCTGCGGGCTACGCACAATCACCTCGGTATGGTGGTTGCTAACTATCAGCATCGGTTCAGCCCCACTGTGTGGTTGGGGTTTATTGGCGACCGCTCTGTACAACCAGCCATTCTTCCACAACGCCTCGCAGGCGAGGTTTGTCTGCACTACCTGCTGGTGGACCCTGTCTCCCCTGCTGGAAAACTCCGCCTTTGGTGTCACTAAGGGCAATGTGGCTGGTACATGATAGCGCTCCAGCTCCCTGCCCTCTGGAATGTGACCGAGCGAGGTGGATCACTGGTTAGCACACTGGACTCGTATTCGGGAGGACGACGGTTCAAACCTGTCTCCGGTCATCCTGATTTAGATTTTCCGTGATTTCTCTAAATCGTTTCTGACAAATGTCGGGATGATTGCTCTGAAAGGGCTTGGCCGATTTCCTTCCCAATCCTTCCCTAATCCGAGCTTGTGCTCCGTCTGTAATGACTCGTCGACGGGACGTTAAACACCACTTTCCTCCTCCTCTTGAGTGTGAGAATCTGGAGATAAACCACTAGTACAGACGGAACATTCCCGCTTACCTAGTGTGTTTTATGAGTGCTTGCAATCACTGAAACTTACACTGCAAAGATCTTTTATTTCCACCTTCAGCTGGGTGTACATTCGTTGGAACGAATTTCCGGCTATGTGGCCACGTGACCTTTTTTGCTCCTTATCCTCTCAGGGATCGTTTCCTGCAGATTGCCCCCATTTAGCAAAATTTTACTGTGTTAACGGAACGTATGGGGAAGTTTCATTATTCTTCAAACATACCATTGGCGCCAGTCGTTGCATAGACTCGGAGCTGTTACATCAATGTCTACGTCCATACTTTGCAAACACTGTGGAGCGCATGACAGGTAGTATTTAGTAATGGGCCACAAACTGCTGTTTCTCCTCGCTCTGTTATCATATAGAACGTGCGGTGAATTACAGCTTAAGTGTCTCTGTCCGCGGTCCCTGTGGGACTGTCATGCAAATACATCTGGCTCTACCTGGATTGCGCCACACGCATTGGTCACACGCTCCTGTGACGTCTGCACGTTGACGATGAGTTGGGCATACACCAATGCCTTTAAATGTCCTAATAGCCGGAAATTCAACGGATTAGTTGAGGCATCAGGATCACGTCATTGTCAATATATGGGGAGAAACTGCCTTAACAGACACACAGGGCTATGTACGATGGTCATGGAACAATTTAAAGAGACCAATATATGCAGAAATGAAAAAGATTGCAATTTTGTATTTTCATGACTTTAGGTTGGCATCTCTGGGATGAAATGAAACAGCTGTTGGATAAAAGTAGTTTTGTTTGTAACCTCGATACTACATTTCATGACGGCGTGCTCACTTAAAGTTTGCACATTAATTGAACAACGTTCGATGAACCGTTTATGCTTACTAAAAGTAATAAAACGGCTAAAATTTATTCTTCAATGATTTTACAATACGGTGAAACTTGTACGAATCGAGCGAATTATTATACCTGGATAGAAAAGTTAAAAAACGGTCAACCTGAATGACTGACGTCTTTTGGGACACCCAAGAAGATTGATGTACCATGCTGATGAGTAAACTAAAGCCAGCAGTGAGAGAAAAACGTCGCGAATCTCAAGAAAATGTGTGATACTGTGGCTTGACAATACTCGCCCTCACAGTGCCCAGCTGACCCAAGATACCATTGAAAAAGTAGTTTGGGAGATAATACCTCATCCTCCCTATAGTCCACATTTGGCTTCCTCGAATTTTGATTTGTATTCCTTTCAAGGGGGCATTACGTGCAAAATTTTCAGCAACAACGAGGAGGTCAAAATTATGTCTCGGAAAGTGGCTCAGACAACAAGACAAAGACTTCTTAGCATCAGGCGTAAAGAACACCAGCTCATCGTTGGGACAAGTGTATTCATATTGGTGGGGATTTTGTTGATAAGTAGTATAAGTCTCATTTTGTAAAACTACATAGTTCTTTTTTTCATAAATTTATCTCTTTAATCACGGACTGCCCCTTGTTCTTTACCCTAACAGATTAACAGGTGTTGCGTATCACTGATTTCTGCACGCTGAATCACCAGCGAACAGGTGTTGCGTATCACTGGTTTCTGCACGCTGAATCACCAGCGCTGTTAGAGAGCGGTGATCTTGAAGAAGACAAAGGCTGTGTATTCCTGCACGATAGGCACCACAGTATTTTGTGCATATCGTTTGACAGTACCTCACCTTGGTCGAGGTGGTCCACTAGAACGGTCTCGTCGCTCACCGGACGTGAATCCTCTCTATTTCTGACTGTATGGACATTTAAAGCCAATGGTGTATGCCCAACCCATCGATAACGTGCAGACGTTAGACACTACGCTAATGAAGGCCATCGAACGATAGCCAGAGGATTCGGCAGAACGCTGGTCGCCAATGCATTGGCGGTCGGCCTCTCACCCTCATCAGACAAAGGGCTGGGGCCAAGGGATTTGGCAACGTGAAATCGCAGTTGGCTCTAATTACTTCTCGAGATTACTTCCATTTGGTTATTGTTATAAAGTAGCGTTTTAATTACTGTTTCACCGGCCGATGTTGTAGGATAGAAGAGGATTTAGCAGTCATCTCATGTGCAGCATTTATTTTACGGCAAGAAGCAGGTCATCAGAAAAACAAGAAAAAGAAACGATGTTGATGTACGGCCTCTTCCTTTAAATGTAAGGAGCAGTGTGGTGGGACAAAATTAATATCTGAACGTTAAGCTGAATTGGAATATGAGCTATTTCATAATTTTTCCGAATGAAAGCTACAGATTTCGAATTGTTATTGAATTATGTTGGACTAAAATTTCCAAATATGACACATCTTTTAGGAGACTGTATCTGCAGCAGAAAGATTAATGGTCACTCTGAGACACGTAGCTACAGGGGATTAGCATCACTCACAGTTTTGTTTGTTCCTGTATGTCGTTCACGGTAAAAAGCTGGCAATAAAGAGTGGATTTTCTTTTTCACATCGTGCACATTGCATTCTAACAGCTCACTTATTTCTCTCCAAGTGTCTATTTTTCATTTCTTAATATTTTAATTTTTTAAGAATCGCAGTTCGTATGGCCCAATTAACATTCCAGTTCTCGAAAAAACTCTGTCAGTTTCAGTGTTGTTTCAGGATTATACTCTAAACTACAGTATTTTTTTGAAAACAATAAATACACACCCGTTGAACAGACACAGAAGATCGCTACTGAACCAACGATTCGGTGTCCAAACTACGAGAGGAGTCGCAAGAATAACCCGTCACCAACGCACTGCTGTTACCGCCGCCAGTCCGAATCGCAACCAAGGCCAACCACTTCCTCGGTTCTGATACGCCGCCCGTACACGCTTAGTATATCTCGGACAACGAAACGGTTGGTTCCTGTTCGGTGGCGTTCGTTAGCCTAGTGTGTATGCACTTTACAGGATCGTGTGATCAATACATGTGACGCAGTCCGAATGGAGACAGGTGTATTTGAGAGAGAGCATGGTTCACGGCAATGGAGAGCTGAAGGATGTGTGAGGATATGTGGCAATCACATCGAGCATAGCCTATAAAGTCTATATCTACGTAAAATGTAAGGAAAGAGCATATTGGCACATATGTTGCCAGGTACTGGTCTCCGGACATATCGTTATAGTAACTTTTCTTCTACTTTTGGCTAATACTATCTCCGGTAGGAGTACATGACACCATATTTTAAAACAGGCAATGTACTTAGATTCCGCACTTAATACTGTTTCTTGAAGGTTGTAAATAGTATTGGTAGCGTGTATGTTGAAGCCTCTCCTATTTCACGTTTTTCGGAATTTAAATGCCACTCTTCCGTGATCAAAGGAACCTATCACGATCATGCTGTACTTCTCTGTGTGCGTTCAGTATCCACTGTTAGCTATAATTGGTACAGGCCCCACAAAATTGAGCAATAATCTAGGATGGTGTTTTCTAAGCAACCTCATTTGTACACTGCATCCTATCAATGAACCAAAGTCTGTCGCCTGCTTTATCTCCGATTGTGCCCGTATTTACAAGTATGCGGCTGGAGCAATTTAAAGTGTAACAACTAAGCAGAGGTAATTGCATGGAACGCAGATGCCACACTGATGTGTGGAACTATTCAGTGTGTGTGAGGAAGGACCGGAAAGCGATGATCTGACAAACGATTAATGTAAGGGTGGGTAAACAGGAGTGGAAAGCAACGCGTAATGCATGGTGTTCAAGGATTTGGACAGCGACGGAACGTAGGGTAGCGGATTTCCACGCTATACTGGCACAGCAGAGAATAGTGCAGATCACAGCTTTATAGGTGTGGGGGATGGTGGAGTGATGCATAATCACATGTCCTGCTGTTTAGTAGTTTTAGTCTATTGTGATTTTCTGACAGATGGTTAGAAGCTGGGGTCTCTATGTTAGTTAAGGTTCGTGAGTTCGTCCGAGGTAGAGAAAGCAGCAGACCTCTTCCAAACCTTCACTGAATTTCACCATACGATAAACTGTCCAGAATAAAGTAATTTTCAGTTTATCCATTTTAAGTGAAGTCCCAGTTTCGATTAGAAAAATCTTACAGACAAAGGTATTCGGGAGATGAAGTTGTCACTTAATATACTTTGTTGTACATCATGTTGTAACATAAAAAAATCAATTAGATCAGCGCCATCTCTGTATCTGCCCGCTACGTTTTCTACTTGTCCTCTTACTGCCATTTCCATTAGTTGCTGAATGCTGTTCAAAAAATTACATGAAGTTTAGAAAAAGTATTGCTGGCTCACAATCGCAGTAGATAAAACGTTTGTAGTATCAACAGCACAAAAAAATACTTATCTCTGTGCGAAGAGTTACGAAATTTTTAATTCAAAATACTGATTCCCTAATAATATATTCGAACATCTGTGTTGCATGGGATGTTCTATGGGCTAAACACGATGGGTTTAATGGAATGCTTTTGGCCTGAATATGTAAATTAACTGGAGGTGAAAAGACCGGAAAGTTCGAAGAATGTAACAAAGTGGTCCCTTTGACATTCTTAGTCTCGCTTAGTTCTTAATTCGATTGTACTGCATGCTTTATAATAAAAGTTCGCGCTCTTAGTTCTTAATCGGATCCTGCTGTGCACTACATCACAAAAGTAAGTAATGTAGGTCAAATGGCATATTTGCGATGGTTTCATAGTAGCAAAATGGTGTCTCTACAGTCCCACTGCGAAGGTGGTGACTATACAATTCCACTGCGTGTGAACTATAAATCAAATAAGAGGCAACGTTAGAATATCGTCTTACTGTGGAAATTCTGGAGGGCATGTCTGCTTATATGAGGCGAATAATTTTTTTTTTTTTTTGTAAAGAGCCTTCGTTGGAAAACTTTTTTTAAATTGTGACACTTGCCTAGCATCAGCAGTGGCGTAGGAATTCTGTCAGATGTTGGCTGGAGAGGCTTCCCGAAACCACGCCTGGCCTTTGCTATGGCCATAATGTTCTTGTTTCCGGTTTACAGATGCTGAGTCGCCTCCTGTTACAGCAGTTATCAACAGTTTTCTGCGGTGGATCGTAATCTATGGCTCTACCAACACTGCACAACAGATGTCGCTAGACGTCAGAAACTCTCTGTAAAGTGCGCTTTGATGCACTGTGTTTTATATTTTATTGTGTACTAATTTTTGATGGAAGCAGCCTGGTGGAAAAATCCTAATTTTTCTTTATAATTGCAGGGTACCAGGTTGAGCAGGTGTAATGAAGTAGTCGCCGTGGTTCGGACAAACAGACTTAATTGCTGTGCCCACATCCATGCAGCGAACTGTAAATAAATCAAGTTTAATCCGTAGATATCAGCAATAATTCTTTGTAAATAATGACTGTAAGCCTACCTGAGACAAAACAGTAGGAGATTAAAGAGACAGTGCTTTCATAATCGGGTTGTTGACACTAAGTTTGAAGTGTTCATTAAATAAAACGGTAGAAATGCTGTGGGTGGAATGTGGGTAGAGATGCTACTCATCTATGGAGAATATAAGTTAGTAGAACATTTCTTGCAACATGTCGTGTAGAAATACTTCAGTGCTGCACTACATTATCCCTTTTGTAAATGAGAAAACGTCATTGCTATTACTATTCTTAAATTTATTCATGTTGTATGGAACTGGGTGAGGTTACAAATTATATTATAAATTTATGAAATAACTGTAATAGATTGAGTAATTTTTTTATTAATTTTATTAGCACCATGCGTTTCGGCAGCATGCCACCATCGTCAGGAGCGATGCAATTAGATGTACATTACTTTAATCGGAAGTCTGATGACGATTATTTACTGGTTATGTACCGAAATTTAAGCCTGTACAAAATACTCCTTTTTATGTCAGTGTATACCTTACGCGAGTTGAATGGTTGAATAATTCATTTGTCAACTTTTACTTACAATTTTTGCTAGAAATATATTTTAGTGACACACAGACCACGTAATTAACGGAGCATCGTTTAATACTTTCACAGTAGATGTATACATTCCAAAGACCATTAACTGCTGACATAAACTTACTTCAGTTGCTAAACTGCTACAAACAATGGTAATACAATCATTTTTATATGAGTATATTTATGTCATGGCATGTATTAAATATTATGGTTATTTGATATTTCTTGTTTGTTAAGTAATGTTAAGATAATATTTTTTTAGATTCCTCTTTATATTATTAAAACAAGCATTCCACATTGGAGAAATGTTTAAAGAAATTTACATTCTTACATTCTAGTTTATCATTTAGCAACTTGTTTACGAAGTGCTGTGCCACGGATGAAAATTTCCAGTTCTTAATATAAGTCCATTTGGTGTCCTTTGTCCACTATATCCTAGTATGTGTGACCAGTGTCCTTGATGGGAATAGCTCCTTTTGATTTAGCATAATTATGTGGGTGGTAGGCGTTTATGTGTTCATTGTATCTTTTTCTGGAAGTCTGTACCAGTTAGGTCCACATTAGGGGCCTTGCATGTACTACAAACTATTTTTTAAACATCTGATTGCGTGTGTTTATCTGTCTGTGTGTTCATTTGCCTGTGTGTTTATATTGTGTCTCAGTGTCTGTTGCAGTTTGTTATGTGTTGTGAAAGCAATGTTAATGTTGTGTGGTCTGAAAATATTTGCTGTCTTGTAGGACAGTTTCCTAGTGAATGGTATGTAAGCAGTGGGTTTCTTTTTTATTTTCTGTGTAGCTGTTGGTTTAATATTGTTTTTTATTTTCGGCAGAAGATTGTTAATAAGTGTGTGTCGATTTGCTGCTGCTATCTGTTTCATTATGCTGAGTTCGCCGTCCTTCGCATTTTTGCTCTATTACGCATTAGAATGTTACTGGCTCTATTGACTAGTGCTGTGTATGCAGCGTATTTTCCTATACTGTGGTCGTAAGAGGAGTTGTGTAAGGTAGTGTCTGTTGTTATTGATGTGCTTTCTGTGCCAGACAAATACAATTTCAGCAAAATGTAAGAAAGGACATCAGTGACATGATTTAAACGTGCAACACAAAGTATAGACTGAAATAAATTGCGACGACGATGTTGTCATTCGTTGTTTCCGCATGTCCAGTAAGGCTGTGGCAGAAACAGCTGTTCAATTCTGTACTGAATTCCTTGGTAAATTTAGCGTTGAACTGCAGTATTGAGTTCGCCTTGGAAGCCCGTAATAGCCCCAACATTTTTCTCCTTACGTTCACTATCAGCTGCTGACATTGTTTTGCGTATTATAGAAAAAAGCAATACAAAGAAGCAAAGCACATGAAGGAAACGGATCACAACTCTTACGTCAGTGACAGTAATTGTCATCGGCTGAGCGATACAATGGCGGGACCAATTCGTTGTATGGTTGGCTGTTGCTATCGTAGCTATCATACAAAGAAGTAGCTGTGAATCACATTGTTGTTCTGATGCGGGATAAGGTCGTCAGATGTACTTGAATTCAAAGAAATAATATCGATAGCAATTGAGAGATTTATACCAAATAAACTAACAAAAGACGGAGCATAAACCCCATGGTACACAAAACAATTCAGAACACTGTTGCAGAGACAACGAAAGAGCATGCCAAATTCAAACGAACGCAAAATACTCAAGATTGAGAATCTGTTACAGAAACTAGAAATTTAGTTCGGAATTCAATACGAGATGCTTATAATAGCTTCCACAACAAAACTATGTCTCGAAACCGGGCAGAAAACCAAAGAGATTCTAGTCGTGTGTAAAGTATGCTAGTGGCGAAACACAATCAATGCCTTCTCTGCGTTATAGCAATGAAAGAACTACCGATGACAATGCTGCTGAAGTAGAGTTATTGAACACAGGCTTTCGAAATTCCTTCACAAAAGAGAGGAAGTAGAAGCTCCAGAATTCGAATCAAAAGCAGTTGCCGACATGAGTAACTTAGAAACAGAGGTCCTCGTAGTACTGAAACAACTTAAATCACTTAATAAAAGCAAGCCTTTCGGTCCAGACTGTATACCAATTAGGTTCCTTTCAGAGTATGCTAATGGAGTAGCTTCATACTTAACAATCGTACACAAACGCTCGCTCGACGAAAGATGTGTACCCAAGGACTGGAAAGTTGTACAAGTCGTACCAATATTCAAGAAAGGCAATAAAAAAAAATGGTTCAAATGGCTCTGAGCACTATGGGACTCAACTGCTGAGGTCATTAGTCCCCTAGAACTTAGAACTAGTTAAACCTAAGTAACCTAAGGACATCACAAACATCCATGCCCGAGGCAGGATTCGAACCTGCGACCGTAGCGGTCTTGCGGTTCCAGACTGCAGCGCCTTTAACCGCACGGCCACTTCGGCCGGCAAAGGCAATAAAAGTAATCCATTAAGTTACAGACCCCTGTCGTTAACGTCGATATGCAGCAAGATTTTGGAACATATATTGTGTTCGAACATTACGAATTACCTCGAAGAGAACTGGCTATTGACAGTCAACACCGATTTAGAAAACATTGTTCTTGCGGAACACGACTAGCTCTTTATTTACACGAAGTGTTGAGTGCTTTAGATTTCCTGTCAGAGAAGTCACAGTTCGTAGTAATTGACGGATAGTCATCGAGTAAAAAGAAGTGATTTCAAAGATTTTCTTATAGGTACCCCGTTGTTCCTTATTTATATAAGAAGCCGTCTTAGGTTGTTTGCAGATGATGCTGTCGTTTATCCTTTAGTAAAGTCATCAGAAGTTCAAAACCACTTGAAAAACGATTTAGGTGGTGCAAAAATTGTCAGTTGACCCTAAATAATGAGAAATGTGAGGTTATCCACATTAGTGTTGAAAGGAATCAGTTAATCTTCGGTTACTGTGTAAATCAATCAAATTTGAATGCCGCAAATTCAACTAAATACCTACGAATTACAATCATGAACAACTTAAATTGGAAAGTACACAGAAAATGTTATCGGGAAGACAGAATACATAGAAGGTGCAACAGAGAGTGCCTGCACTGCCCTTGTCAGACCTCTTTTGGAGTGCTGCTGCGTGGTGTGGGATCCTTACCAGATAGGATTAACGGAGTACATCGAGAAAGTGCAAAGAGGGACAGCACGTTTTGTATTATCGAGAAATAGGTGAGAGAGCGTCACGGAAAGGATACAGAACAACACTAAAGCAACGGCGCTTCTCGTTGCGGCGGACTTTTCTCACGACGTTTCAGTCACAAACTTCCTCCTCCGAATGCGAAAATATTTTGTTGATGCGGATCGACATAGGGAGGAACGATCACCATAATGAAATAAGAAAATCAGAGCTTGCACGGGAAGATTTAGCTGTTCGTTTTATCTGCGCGGTCTTCGAGAATGGAATAACAGCGATATTTATTGTGAAGGTGGTTCGATGAATCCCCTGCCAGTATGTAATGAAAATCTCAGAGACCCTACCTGCTTGTACTGTGAGAAGAAAATGTCTTCAATAATTACGAATAGAAAACTGCTCAGATGGTTTAGCAAGAAATGCCTTGGCAAAAACGTTGATAGGAATACCTTCTCTCGCTGAAGGACATATGCGCCCTTACAGTCCACGTTTTTTACAGAGAGATGAAATACGGCTCACATCCCACCGCGTTCGCGATGTATGGGACGCGGCTGTGGCTGTGCTATACTAGGATCCGACACGATCTCATTTCCCGGCAGACGTGCCGCATGCCACGTCTCTTGGCTATATTTCTTCGTCCTGTATGGCCTGCGAATGCCACTCACGACCGCAAGAAGCCCTGTTCAGTGTGATTCCGGGACGATAGTAAAATGTTTATTAGTTCCAGATAGTGTGGAGGGCATCAGAATGAGGAGCCATGGGGCGCGATGGTTGTGGATGTAGGCACACTTCACAAAGGAATGGCATTCGAATACTGGCCCCGCCTATGTAAAGTGAGTGTTCATCAGATACAAAGAAAGCGTCAAAAGTGCACGAAGGAAGTCTGATTACACCACTCTTGTCTTCCGTGTCCATACCAGATCGGGTGAGCAGCGATCTCTGACTGTTTGCGGATGACGCTATAGCCTACGGCAGCGGTTCCCAACCCATGGGCCGCAGCCCAATTGTGGAATGTGAGCAGCGTGGAATTGGGCCGTGAGCGCTGCTCAAGAGTCCAAGACAAGGGAAAAATTATCAGCAGCTTCAGAGCTTTCACTCTTCAGTCGTCAAGGACAGCGAGTACAGAATGAAATAAGAGGTGAAATGGCATGTTGCTGTTCTATGCCACTCACAAGGGAATGGTCCATGCTGTAATGTCGAAACATACCTTGTGCTCTATCTCTCCCCCTTTGCACATACGCAGGAATAATAGATCAGAAAAGCTGCCTTTTTTAAGTTGAAAATTACGTGTATGGTTTTTCACCAGGCGGCTGGAAGCCTACAACTCTCTGTAGCCTGTGCTACAGGGCTGGCAAGCGGCCTTGGCTGGCTGCTCATGGTGTGAACACATAACATGCCACAAACCGATAGTAATTTTTCTAGTTGGCAGTTTCGCGGACAAAACTGTTAACAAGAACGACTCGCTTGAATTTCACCCGTTTAGTATACTAAATACCCTGACACAAGAAGGAGGGAACGACGCATGGCGTTTTACGTCCCGTCCACGGCTAACATTATGAGAGAAGGAGCTTTATTCGGGTTTCACACTACTGGAGTGTAAGGAAGTGGCCCTGGAACCATTCTGGCATTTCCATGTAGTGATCTGGGTGACCGCAGAAAACTGATATCTTGGATGGCCAACCCGAGAACTGAACCCGGGTTTCTCTAATGCGAACTGAGGGCGTCAGCCATTACACCACTTCGCTCAGTCCCAGTAGAGATATTGCTGGATTACAGTTCACTGTGACACCTGATGGGTGTGACAAACAACGTCAAAAATTACAGTGAGGTCTTTTGAACACAGACTACTCGATTCAGCACGTCAAAACTGAGTGGTGGTTTCAAGTACCCAAGCCACATCCATTCATGTTGTGTGTTTCGTTTCGGTGGTTCGCTGTTGGGGAGGTTTTCTTGCGAGCAAGACCAAGTGTTTATATTGGTGAAATTTAGCCGCCATGCGGTGGAATTAACTATATTGGTTGACTACAATTCAAGTGCACCAGCGTAATTTTCTGCCTTGTGGCCTTTAGTGTTCCGGTTACCTGCACTGGTCACTAACGTAATTTCACGCAGTGTCCTTTCCTTACCTGTTGTCACTGTCCCTCACGGTGTGTAATTTTGACAAAAAGTCAGTATAAATTTGAAAACTGAATAAATCACGGAATAATGTAGATAGAGAGGTACAAATTGATATACATGCTTGGAATGACATGGGGTTTTATTAGAACCAAAAAAATACAAAAGTTCAAAAAATATTCGACAGATGACGCTTCATCTGATTAGAATAGCAATAATTAGCGTAACAAAGTAAGACAAAGCAAAGATGATGTTCTTTACAGGAAATGCTCAATATGTCCACCATCATTTCTCAACAATAGCTGTAGTCGAGGAATAATGTTGTGAACAGCACTGTAAAGCATGTCCGGAGCTATGCTGAGGCATTGGCGTCGGATGTTGTCTTTCAGCATCCCTAGACATGTCGGTCGCTCACGATACACTTGAGACTTCAGGTAGCCCCAAAGCCAATAATCGCACGGACTGAGGTCTGGGGACCTGGGAGGCCAAGCATGGCAAAAGTGGCGGCTGAGCACACGATCATCACCAAACGACGCGAGCAAGAGATCTTTCACGCGTCTAGCAATATGGGTTGGAGCGCCATCCTGCATAAACATCGTACGTTCCAGCAGGTATTTATCAGCCAGGCTGAGGACTATGCGATTCTGTAACATTACAGCTCCTTTTATACACTATTGTCATGCGCAGTCACTGCCGTTTTGCTGTCCAGCGGTTCTAGGCACTTCAGTCAAGAACCGCGCAACCGCCACGGTCGCAGGTTCGAATCTTGCCTCGGGCATGGACGTGTGTGATGTCCTTAGGTTAATTAGGTTTAAGTAGTTCTAAGTTCTAGGGGCTGATGACCTCAGATGTTAAGTCCCATAGTGCTCAGAGCCATTTGAACCATTTTTTTTGCTGTCTAGCGCCATCTATCGGACATTTTGTGAACTTTTTTTTGTTCTAATAAAACCCCATGTCATTCCAAGCATGTGTGTCAATCTTTAACTTTCTATCTACATTATTTCGTGGTTTATTAAGTTTTCAAATTTCTACTGACTTTTTGATCACCTGGTACATATTTGATTGTAGATAATCACGCCCGTAACATTTTGTATTTAAATTCTCATGTACCGATTGGTGGCAAGCAAGTCGTTTGTCGGTCGGTCCTTGGCTGTCCCTAGGTTGGGTTCCGACGGGTCAAGTGTAGTTGGGCTCACCAAGTGTCTCACCTAAGTGAACGAGGGCAGACCGACCCCCTGGAGACTTCTGAGTGCTGTTGTCTTTACTGTCTTTCTCACCGGTGTTTAATTGTCTGTTTACAATCTATAATAGCCAATGATAAAAGAAAAATTCTTTGTTTTACTGTATATAAGTAAATCTGAATTCCGGCAAGTGGATATTTGCTAAAAGGTTACTGCCGTTGTGTTGTCTTTTCTTTCAGTCCGGTTTCAGCTACTTAAAATTTAAGGCTTATGGGTTTTTTTTTATTTTGGAAAATTGTCACTTGTGACCAGGAGAGGACGGAAATGGAGGCACCCCAGCGCATCATTACGAGACTGTCACGCCAGAAGGAAAAAAGTGAGTGACCGTTACAAAACATTTTCGTGCAAACATCGGTCCAGCTTCCAAAGTGACAGCACTCCTTACTAAGTTTTTTCTTCATCCACAGGATGACCACAGCATTTACGAAAAGACTATGTAACACTAGTATGGCCCTATTTTAAAGTTGTTTTTGTAATGCCATTTAGCCTGAAGATGAGGTATTACCTCGAAACATGTCGCTAAATAAATAAGTAATGCAATAGTTGATACAGTTTGTGACTGGTAGCGGTAATTTAAAAAAAACCTTTACATGTGATATATATGTATTTTAATTATTTTATTTGCTATTTTAACTGCATTTTTGTCTTTTTGATTTTTAAGATTTGTTGTTTGGAGGCCTTCAGCTGTGAAAAAGTTGCATCTTGAAACTCGTAGTTGTAAAGGTTCGGCTATGTGCAGTTTTGGTTTATTAAATTTGGTGTTATTAAATTACAATAAAGTGCAGTATTAAGGTGAAACTGACCCCAACCTTATTTGGCCCTTTCCACAATCCTAATCACCTGTTCAGCCCAGCGGGTTTAACGGGCGTCTCACACCATGCTAAGCATGGTCTTCGGAGTCTTTGCCTCTAATATTTGCGGATAATTCATACGCAATTCAACTGGTTCTCTGTTTCCTCCTTGAAAGTGGATTTTATTCTCAGATGTAAGGTCTTAAGCTATCTTCAGACACGGAGCAAGGGTGGTTGGGGTTGAGAAATCTACCGCCGCACGCTGTGTGTAGGGGACCTCCTTTGACAGCTGCCTCGCTCATCAGGCTTTTAAGAGGGTTTAGTTACTTTTAGATGCAACCAACGCCTTCTTCTGCTGCACCTTTTTTTTACGGTCTAGGAGTAGCACTCCGATGAATAGTGGGCGCTATTCCGGTCTTTAACACTTTGACCATAACGTATCGCGCGTGGGGCAGCCGAGAGAATATCGGTCCCGGTGACGTGCTGTGACGCAGGGAACACTCGCCACCCACGCAGTGTATTAGTATTGTCGGTCAAACTGATGTCTAATACGTTTTTAACCTTCTCATATCCGCTATTACGAAGCTCCCGGCTAGACGGCGTTCTCCGATCTGTAACTGTCTTCGCAGGCGCCACGTTAAAGCTGCAATTAGATTACATTAACATAGAAAACTGTAACACAAGTAATCTAGCCAATCGACACACGTACAACATCAAAACACTAACAAAACTTAGATATTAGAACAGTTATGCATGAGATGAATCGACTCGTGTCATCCGAGACGTGAATTATTTCGTGTAAAAATAGACAAACAATGGAACGCTCTATCCAAGACTGTCGGGCTCGAGGACACATTGCGAGGCCGCCTCTCATAGTAGCGCCGGTGAGTGGACAACTGTCTCCAACACTAACCTTTCCTATCCGGGCGGGAAGGCGTGCCGGTCCCCGGCACGAATCTGCCCGGCGGATTAGTGTCGAGGTCCGGTGTGCCGGCCAGTCTGTGGATGGTTTTTAGGCGGTTTTCCATCCGCCTCGGCGAATGCGGCTGTTTCCCCTTATTCCGTCTCAGTTACACTATGTCGGCGATTGCTGCGTAAACACTTTCTCCACGTACGCGTACACCATGATAACCCTACCACGCAAACATTGTGGTTACATTCATCTGGTTTGAGACATTCCCGGGTTGTCCACTGGGGACCGAACCGCACAATAACCCTGGGTTCGGTGTGGGTCGGCGGTGAGGTGAATCGTCTGCTGTAGCCTGTTGTGGGGTGGTGTACCACTGTCGGCTACGGCGGGGACGAAGCCTCTCCGTCGTTTCTAGGTCGCCAGTTCCATACAATACAATAACACCTTCATATCTTCATTTTTATTCTCTTTTTAAAAATTAAAATTTTATAATTTTTGATATTTCGTGTATTACAATTTCAATAAGTAATCACAATTGCATTTTAAACGTATTTTAAACAAATAAAACTTGTCCAAGTTTGAGTAGCACTTGCGCACAAAGAGTTTCGTGCAAACTTTATATATATATATATATATATATATATATATATATATATATATATATATATATATATATGAGTCGAGAATCTCAACTATTATTGCCCGTTTTCTATATAGATACTGGTAAGATATGAGTATCTGGAATTCCAAGACCGTATGAAAAACCTACTGTAATTTCTCATACTAGCTCGGACGTACAAAAAGAAGCGAGCATGGCACTTCAGTTTATATTCGTAGATACAGAAGATTTAATAAAATATTTTCATTTACTTACTAAAACATCACTACAACTTAATTTTATGTTTGCATGCGATAATGTTTGTCTATTATGCTTTGGACGGATGATGTATACAGTGTATGTTCTAATGGCAAAAAGATTTTTTTTATGTGATATAATTATAATTTAATAATTTTCAGATTTTATTTACTTTACTAGTGCTGTGAAACCTTGCTTCTTGTCAAATTTCAACATTCTACGTCAACGGGAAGTACCCCATAGGTTTTGAAGAGTGATTTTGCGATTATCTAAATATGTGGTATAAATGGCCGAATCTATTAATTGCATTGACTTGGAATCTTAAATATTTTACACAGCCAAGGGACCATAGACATTAGTCAGTGACATAAATTTGAATTTGATACGCCAACCAGTTCACGAGATACAGGAGTCTTAAAAGAAGGACAGGCAAACAGACAGGCGGAGAAAAATGACCATAAAGTATTTGTTCCGGCTATATAATTACAAAATAACAATTTTCGGATCTTTTGCTTTACTTGTACTGTGGATCCTTGCTTCTGGCTGAATTTAATGATTCCAGGTAAAGGGCAAGTACACTTTAGGTTTTGATGAGTAGGTTTGCGAGTTTCGGAATTTGTGTTATAAATGGCCAAAACTTTTGATTGAATTGACTTAGAAGTTTGAACACTGCCAAGGCATCATAGACCTTAGTATTCTATATAAATTTGAGTTTGATAAGCCAAACTGTTCAAGAAAAAAAGGAGTCTAAACAGAGGGACAGCCAGATGAGAAATGGAAAAGAAATATTTTTCGTGTTATGTAGCTACGTATTAACAATTTCCGGATTTCTTTCCTTTCACTGTTCAAGTAAACTTTACTTCTTGCCAAATTTCATGATTCTAGGTCAACGGAAGATACCCTACAGGTGATGATGAGTGATTTTTTAGACAACATAGTTGTGTGGAGGTAACAGCGATTAATTTACTTATAATCAATTATTCAAAGTGGCAGTCAAAATCGCAATATTTATTTTGCCGTTACCAACCGCGCACAGGCAGGGTGACGACTCCAGCGAGCGATCAAATTGTGTAAATTGCCCTGAAGATGACCCCATCGCGGGTTGAAACGGTTAGCGGCAAAATAAATAATGCGATTGTGACTGTCACTTTGAATGATTGTTGATGAGTGAGTTTTTCAGTATCAAAATATGTGACATAAATGTCCGTATCTTTTGACTGAATTGAATTATAAGCTTAAAATTTATGTCCTGCCCAGAGACCATAGGCATTAACGTATCATATAAATATGAACTTGATCCATCTACGCGTTCATGAGAAAAAGGGTTCTTAATAGTCGAACAGACGGACAGAGAAACAGAGGGACAGACAACAAAGTGATCCTGTAAGGATTTCGTTTTTACGGATTGAGGCACGGAACCATAAAAAGGACAAAAGACTTGCACGCAGCACCACCTTCACGTGCTGCTGCATGGGCAACGGCGCCCACGGCCTCAGCTTTGTAGTCAAATTTAGTTGCGCGGTGCTGTCGTGAGCCCAGGCTAAGTGGACTGATGGAGCAATGCGGCACGCACAAAAGTTGCCAGATGGTGGTCCCTAGAGGTCTAAATGTGGCCTTGAAATACAGTCTTGTCTTCGCACTTAATCGGTTTGGCGGGTGATGTTTCTCTCGGCACAGATGAGCCCTGGGAGAACCCTCCTCTGCTCTGCACTACGTAGCGGCCCGACTCGTATGCCTTTACGACCCTTTAAATTATTATTCAGCTCTGACATTAATCCTGCTCGATTTTACTGCCCATACTCACTTTCATAAATCGATAATATTTCTGGCTGGTGTGAGTAATTCTAGATGCACGATGTCTTGAATGAGTGACTCATGACCTCGCTGTTTAGTCCCTTAACCTTCAACCAACCGATTAATATACACTACTGACCATTAAAATTGCTATACCAAGAAGATATGCAGATGATAAACGGGTATTCATTGGACATTTGATTACATTTTCACGCAGTTTGGGTGCGTATATCCTGAGAAATCAGTACCCAGAACAACCACCTCTGGCGGTAATAACGGCCTTGATACGGCGTGTACAGGTACAGCAGCCATGCAGCTTCAATATGATACCACAGCTGATCAGCAGTAGTGTCTGGCTTATAGTGACGAGCCAGTTGCTCGGCCACCATTGACCAGACGTTTTCAATTGGTGAGAGATCCGGTGAATGTGCTGGCCAGGGCAGCAGTCGAACATATTCTGTATCCAGAAAGGCCCCTACAGGACCTGCGACATGCGGTCGTGGATTATGCTGCTGAAATGTAGGGTTTCGCAGGGATCGAATGAAGGGTAGAGTCACGGGTCGTAACACATCTGAAATGTAACGTCCACTGTTCAAAGTGCCGTCAATGCGAACAAGAGGTGACCGAGACGTGTAACCAATGGCACCCCATACCATCGTGCCTGGTGATACGCCAGTATGTCGATGACGAATACACGCTTCCAATGTGCCTTCACCGCGATGTCGCCAAACACGGATGCGACCATCATGATGCTGTAAACAAAATCTGGAGTCATTCAAAAACTGACGTTTTGCCATTCGTGCACCCAGGTTCGTCGTTGAGTACACCATCGCAAGCGCTCCTGTCTGTGATGCAGCCTCAAAGGTAACCGCAGTCATGGTCTCCGAGCTGATAGTCCGTGCTGCTGAAAACGTCGCCTTGCAGATGGTTGTTGTCTTGCAAACGTCCCCATTTGTTGACTCAGGGATCGAGACGTGGCTGCACAATCCGTTCCAGCCATGCGGATAAGATGCCTGTCATCTCGACTGCTAGTGATACGAGGCGGTTGGGATCCAGCACGGCGTTCCGTATTACCCCCCTGAACCCACCGATTCCATATCCTGCTAACAGTCATTGTATCTCGACCAAAGCGAGCAGCAATGTCGCGATACGATAAACCGCAATCGCGATAGGCTACAATCCGACCTTTATCAAAGTCGGAAACGTGATTGTACGCATTTCTCCTCCTTACACGAGGCATCACAACAACGTTTCACCAGGCAACGCCGGTAAACTGCTGTTTGTGTATGAGAAATCGGTTGGAAACTTTCCTCATGTCAGCACGTTGTGTAGGTGTCGCCACCGGCGCCAACCTTGTGTGAATGCTCTGAAAAGCTAATCATTTGCATATCACAGCATCTTCTTCCTGTCGGTTAAATTTCGCGTCTGTAGCACGTCATCTTCGTGGTGTAGCAATTTTAATGGCCAGTAGTGTATGTTAAAAATAACAACGACATGTGGGCTATGTCGGTCTTGCTGGTGTCAGTCAAGGGCTTTAATCAGAGACACTACTGTATACTTTGTAGCTTTTTGTGCTATTTACATGTCGGTCGAAGTTAAAAAAATGGTTCAAATGGCTCTGAGCACTATGGGACTAAACTACTGTGGTCATCAGTCCCCTAGAACTTAGAACTACTTAAACCTAACTAACCTAAGGACATCACACACATCCATGCCCGAGGCAGGATTCGAATCTGCGACCGGTCGCGCGGTTCCAGACTGTAGCGCCTAGAACCGCTCGGCCATTTCGGCCGGCTCACCATGCCTACAGACTAAAACTTGATTGCCACTGTGAAAACATGTAAGAATGAATTCCAACGATTGATTCCAACAAATGATAAGGAATAACAGAGCTACCATCATGCATATTAGCGGTCAAGCGGTTCCAGACTGAAGCGCCTTTAACCGCACGGCCACACCGGCCGGCGGTCGAAGTTAGTCAGCGTCAGGAACGAAAGGCCAAATTGCAGTAGCAGAATAAAAAAATTACAACTAAAAGCGTAAATGACATCATTCAACGAACTTATAGAGGTTGTGACCCTCTTTTAGAAGAATTTAAAAAACGCCCGTAAGATTGTTTTCATTACGTCTGCTCAGACATTAACATAGACTACCGCGTGAAGAAATATATGCCTCTCGTCGACTACTCGAAACCGATAACGACTGTAAAACTGGTGCTGACTACAAGTCCGTAGCTCCTGTTGCGGAAAGTTCACGTCCTACGGCGGCCGTTTATGGTGATCAGCGTGAAGCAATGGTTCCTGGTCGGCAGCTGAACAATCCAGCGGGACGCTCTTCCAGTTCCTTGAGAATTTGGTCGTCGCTGTCGATGCGTGCATTGCCGACCACTTCCTGCAGGAAATGTAAATTTCTAGGGTAAGCCCCTAAAGCAGACTCTCCAACCTCGTGACCAATTTCCAGTCGGCTTTGTCTTTCGGGTCGTTCCTTGTTGCCCCATGTGCGGCCTTGGCCGCTCACGACTGCGGCTTGCTAGTGACTGTAGGCGCTGGCCTCTTGCGCAAACACCTGCGGTTTGAATCCCCATTTCCTGAAGGCTTTTGTGAGTTAGAAATGTCACAGCAGGAGGAAAAGCCTGCTGAAACTGTGCACAGCGTCAATTTGGAAGCTACGAGCTCTGCTGTGATCTTAAGTTTATAAAAATTATGATACTTTCGCGGACATCCAATCTAGCACGCTCCATCGACTCGCACTTGCTTGGTTCTTCATTACATTTGTACTGACTGTTGTTGCTGTCTTCTGTCCGAAGACTGGGTCCAGCTCCTCGTGGTAGTCTGTCCTCTCTATAGACAATTCGTTCATGCTTGGGAAAGCATCTTTTCAACCCACTGTTTCTCTTAGTCAAGTTGTTCCATAAGACTCTTTTCTCCCCGACGCAACTGAATATTTCTTCATTATTTATCCGAGATACCCATCTAAACTTCAGCTATCTTCTGAAGCACCACATTGCAGAAACTTCTAGTCACTTCCTGTGTGCGCTGTTTATCGTCCTCCTTTTACTACCATATGAGGCTACAGTCCTAACAAATAATTTCAGAAAAGTCCATAACACGTACATTAATCTCTGAGGCTTACAAAGTTTTCATACTCAGTAAAGCCTACATGCTATTACCAGAAAAGTTCTTATAACGCCTCTACGTCTACCGTCGTCAGATATTTTGTTACCCAAATAGCACAACTCATTTACGACTTTTACTATTTCACTTCCTAATCTACTTCTATAAGCATTGCCTCATTTCATCCGACTATAGTCCATTACCCTTATTTTACTTTTGTTAATGTCCTTGTGATTGTACCTGTTTGCACGATACACCTTTCGCATCCTGTATTTTATATCTGATATCTTCAAATTCGAAATAGTGTATTCCAGTCTACATCAGAAAAAGCTTTCTCTAAATCTGAAAATTCTATAAACTTGATTTTTCCCTCGCAGTTAAACATTTGTTTCTCATCACTCGAATTGTTCATTTTTATGCCTAGACAGCATACCAGCAAACGGCACTATAAAAGTATATTAAGTGCTACCACAAACGCATCATGATGCGTACGGAAACTTTCTATAGGAAGGAGCGAAATCGAGACAGATGGTGTCGTATATACGCTGCTTGACTCGTCTTAGAAGAAGTATTTTCCTGAAGTTCTAATTTAGAATTTCTGTGGTTTAGAAAAATCATCTCAGCCAAACACCATGGTCTATTCACGCCTTCATACAGCTGCAACTGACCCATTTCTCCACCTCTAATGACATCGATGTCGGTAGAACGTTTGGCTCTAAACTTTCTTCGTGGTAATCTAATAGATCATGTTACAAGGTGATTTATATCTACTGGCTATAAAAACGGCAACACCAGGAAATATGGTCAATAAAGAAATTGTACATTTTGTGCATATACAATGTGGACAATTTTAATCTGTAATGATGAATAGTTGGCGATAGAGATCAGACACAACAAAATGTTTTAGATAAGATTTATAGATGGTAAAGAGGGTCACGTAATGATGCTAATGGTCGTGATCCTGAGCGTGGTTTTGAAGGTGATTTAGAGGAAAAGCGATTTTTAAAAAAATAGGAAACCCAATATTCGATTTGGGAAGAGTGGCAAGCTTTTCGTTTAAAGTGATATTTTATTGAAGGTTGAATGAAGGTCAGATAAGCAAATATGTATTTATTTCTAGTGGGGTTTAACTGGGAATAGAGGAGGAATGCAGCAAAATACAATGTTAGTTACAAATTGGAATGGGCATAAGAAGTCACTTATCATTAACAATAAGCATGATCTTAAAGGTAATTATCGAGGGTCATTCGAAGATTGGATTTTGTTTCATGGAAACACCTATCGTGACATCGGATTTGGAAACAGCGTAGAGAAATTTCAACTTTAATTTTTAATTGAAGTATTTATTTAAAAAAACAAATAAATCACAATGTGTAAATGATATTTTGACATTTTACAGACATAACAAACGCAAATAAAACGTAATTTATTGATTTACAAGTCGATAATTGAATTCTCTCACCTCTCATTCCTCGGGATGCCCCTTCCAATTTGAATCTAATATTATATTTTACTGTATCCGTACTCTATTCCGACTTATTCCCCACTAGAACTAAAAACGTATTTGCTTGTCTCGAGCTTTGCCATGACCTTGAATAATGTATCATTTCATCCGTAAAATTTGCCTTTCTCTTCAAATCATACTTTAAATATTAGGATTTCCAATTTAAAAAAATACTTTAACCTCCAAATCACTTTGAAGATCACGCCCATTACTATCAACGCGTGACCTCTTCTGCCTAAAACATTTCCCTTTGTCTCGTCTCTATCCCAGGTTATTCCCCATTATGAATTAAAATGGTTCATCCTGTAGATAATAGTATGTGGAATACCTGACTGTGGTACATTTGGCAGCAACAGTGGTGCTAACCCAATGGGACATCAAGTCGAACTGGATGATAAACACGCGTACAGTCCTGCATGAGCGAGCAAACATTGTATCTGCCCTCTCGGGCGCTAGTCGCGTGGGGCCGCAGACATCCTGCATGGTGTTGAGTATGGCCCTCCTGAGCCCGTAGTTTCCATATTCGCAGGACAGTCGTGGGATACCGACCGCCACGAGCAAATGTATCGAGGGACGATAAACTACAGTCTTGATAGGCCGCGTCCTGCGACTGTCGATTTCTGACACTTTCTGCTGTACGGTTCCTAATGCGGTTGCCATGAAGCGATAATAATTTGTGTATCCAAGCACGTAGGATACTTCATGTCAATTTTGCTGCTTAGCTTCTTCATGATACCGTAATTTTAATGGCCAGCAGAGTACACAGATATATTAAGCCCCTTGGCTCACGATTGTAAAGCGTCTCTTTCGTCTTATATGTCATTCAGGAACAAAACTGATCTTTCGGAGGCTTATGGAAAATATATGCGTTGTAATGGGTCCTACGTAACATATGAGATAAATTCCTCCAAAACAACTCTTTACCATTCTCCAAGAAGAAATTAAATAAATTCCGTCTTCAGTATCAGCAGATACACTATGTATTGGAGTTAATTCAGTAAATATAGTGGAGAATAAAAGGCACCATATTAGTCAAATCTCTGACACAGAGGTAACTAATGGTTTCGTCTTTTACGTGCGGAGACACAAATATGGGTGTGACGGCAAGGAAACGTGTGCGGCGCAATGTTTGTGAAAAGCAAGTGCAAGCATATTAAAAAAAGCTTTGAGGTAGGCATTCTTAGTGCAGTAGAAACTACGGTCACGTACGAAGGCATCATTTAGCCGGCCGGTGTGGCCGTGCGGTTGTAAGCGCTGCAGTCCGGAACCGCGGGACTGCTACGGTCGCAGGTTCGAATCCTGCCTCGGGCATGGATGTGTGTGGTGTCCTTAGGTTAGTTGGGTTTAAGTAGTTCTAAGTTCTAGGGGAATGATGACCTCAGATGTTAAGTCCCATAGTGCTCAGAGCCATTTGAACCATTTCGAAGGCATCATTTAGACGGTAATGGGCGAAGGAATAACAAACCAATAATTCCAGATCCGCGATTCTTTAAGGAGTTGGACTGGCACCCATTTAATAGTTTCAAACGTCTGATTACTTTACAGATGAGTTAATGTGTTGAACATTTGGCGTTAAACATCTAAAATTTTTATTCTTGAATACACAAAGCTCTAATTACGTTGGTTGTTTTATTTTCGGATTATTCACTCATGGACTAAACAAAACGAATTAGTAGTTAATGAACAATAAATTAAAACGTCATGCTTGATGGTGAAGTCTCACCACATCAGTAACAGATGGTTCGTAAGTCATAAATTGATTTCCTTTCATTATTTTGTGGGGGTGTCAGCGAGAAAAAGTTTGGAATAAAGTTTGAAATTGTGTGTAAAGTCTGTTAGAAGTCGCGCTAAGTCTTCACAGTCTCAACTACTGAATGAATAAAGCGTGAGTAATTTGGATACCAAGAATTTCAGTGCTTCAAGATGTAGTAGTAGTAGTAGAGGGTTTTTTTGGTCGCACGACAGCAACGTCTTCAGCGCCCTCAAGATATATGTATATGTATATACAGGGTGGTCCATTGATAGTGAACGGGCCAAATATCTCACGAAATAATCATCAAACGAAAAAACTACAAAGAACGAAACTCGTCTAGCTTGAAGGGGGAAACCAGATGGCGCTATGGTTGGCCCCCTAGATGGCGCTGCCATAGGTCAAACGGATATCAACTGCGTTTTTTTAAATAGGAACCCCCATTTTTTATTACATGTTGGTGTAGTACGGAAAGAAATATGAATATTTTAGCTGGACCACTTTTTTCACTTTGTGATAGATGGCGCTGTATTAGTCGCAAACGTATAAGTACGTGGTATCACGCAACATACCACCAGTGCGGACGGTATTTGCTTCGTGATACATTACCCGTGTTAAAATGGACGGTTTACCAATTGCGGAAAAGGTCGATATCGTGTTAATGTATGGCTATTGTGATCAAAATTCCCAACGGGCTTGTCCTATGTATGCTGCTCGGTATTCTGGACGACATCATCCAAATGTCCGGACCGTTCGCCGGATAGTTACGTTATTTGAGGAAACAGGAAGTGTTCAGCCACATGTGAAACGTCAACCACGACCTGCAACAAATGATAATGCCCAAGTAGGTGTTTTAGCTGCTGTCGCGGCTAATCCGCACATCAGTAGCAGACAAACTGCGCGAGAATCTGGAATCTCAAAAACGTCGGTGTTGAGAATGCTACATCAACCTCGACTGCACCCGTACCATATTTCTATGTACTAGGAATTGCATGGCGACGACTTTGAACGTCATGTACAGTTCTGCCACCGGGCACAAGAGAAATTACGGGACGATGACAGATTTTTTGCGCGGGTTCTATTTAGCGACGAAGCGTCATTCACCAACAGCGGTAACGTAAACCGGCATAATATGCACTACTGGCCAACGGAAAATCCACGATGGCTGCGACAAGTGGAACATCAGCGACCTTGACGGGTTAATGTATGGTGCAGCATTATGGGAGGAAGTATAATTGACCCCATTTTATCGATGGGAATCTAAATGGTGGAATGTATGCTGATTTCTTACGTAATGTTCTACCGATGTTACTACAAGATGTTTCATTGCATGACAGAATGGCGATGTAGTTCCAACATGATGGATGTCCGGCACATAGCTCGCTTGCGGTTGAAGCGGTATTGAATAGCATATTTCATGACATGTGGATTAGTCGTCAAAGCACCATACCATGGCCCGCACGTTCACCGGATCTGACGTCCCCCGATTTCATTCTGTGGGGAAAGTTGAAGGATATTTGCTATCGTGATCCACCGACAACGCCCGACAACATGCGTCAGCGCATTGTCAATGCATGTGCGAACATGATGGAAGGCGAACTACTCGCTGTTGAGAGGAATGTCGTTACACGTATTGCCAAATGCATTGAGGTTGACCGAGATTTTGAGCATTTATTATATTAAAGTGGTATTTACAGGTAATCACGCTGTAACAGCAAGCGTTCTCAGAAATGATAAGTTCACAAAGGTACATGTATCACATTGGAGCAACCGAAATAAAATGTTCAGACGTACCTACGTTCTGTATTTTAATTTAAAAAACGTACTTGTTACCTACTGTTCGTCTGAAATTGTGAGCCATATGTTTGTGACTATTACAGCGCCATTTATCACAAAGCGACAAAAGTGATCCGACTAAAACATTCATATTTCTTTACGTACTACACGAATATGTAATAAGAAATGGGGGTTCCTATTTAAAAAAAAACGCAGTTGATATCCGTTTGACCTATGGCAGCGCCATCTAGCGGGCCAACCATAGCGCCATCTGGTTTCCCCCCTTCAAGCTAGACAAGTTTCGTTCTTTGTAGTTTTTTTGTTTGACGCTTATTTCGTGAGATATTTGGCCCGGTCACTATCAATGGACCGCCTTGTATATATGTTCTAACTTTTATACTTAACTTATTGTGTTACGCATTTAGTCTAATATTACAGTTGCTAATGGATAGATTATTCTAACTTGAATACTGAACTTATTGTGTTAAATTCGGTCAATAATTATTTAAAATACTGAAAATAAATTTTTTCCCTCTAGATGCCGTTAGATAGGCAACCTGCAATTAGGACCGGATGACAGTTTTAGTCATTTAGTAAGATAGACGTACTGTAGGATGTCACTTCGGTTTAGCAATTAGCAAGTTATCCTAGTTCTCAAAATGATCAGGGTTGGTATCGCGTCCATACAGCAGTTATAAGTTGTCGTACACCGAATACGTCTACATCTACATCTAACTGTTGTCAGCAACCTAACGTGTGGTGCGTGGCGGAGGGAACGTCGTCGATCAGTGACGTTCTGCTCCCCCCCCCCCCCCCCCTCCACAATTGATCATATTCCATTCACGTATCAAATGCGGAATGAAGGACAGTCGGTATCCCTGTCAGTGTACTGGAATTTTTCTGATTTTGCGTCGTAGTCAACACGCAAGATGTATGTTAGAGGTACCAGAAAGTCTCTAGCGTCGTTCAGTTTGTCGAGCATCTCTGTATCGGTGCCTTGCTGGCTAAACAGATCCGAGACTAGTGGCATTGCTCTTCTTCGAATCTCCCCCATCACTTATGCTTATCTAAAATGATAAGGATCTCCGACTGATCAACTGTATTTACGAGCTGTATTTTAGTGAACGACCTCTTTCATGCGTAAATTACACTGACTTAGGAATCTATCAGTAAAACACAGTCTGGCATCATTCTCCAGTATGGCTAGATTGCTGTCTCCATGCCTCCTTAAACCACACCTAGACAGGTGCAGGTTGTGTACTTGCTGATTGTTGGTCATTAGGACGTTGTCCAAGGCATATATGTCAGCCTAAATTTTCGTCGTCCAGTGTCGGAGGCATCATCCGAGTGTATAAAGAATCACATGGCAGTAGCAAATTTAAACAAGCTCAGCAAGGCGAACTGTTGAGATTACAACTGTCATCTGAATCTTTACTGTCTGTGATGATGTCTCCTGCATTGGAAATCGAAACATTAGGTAGACAAATATGCCTAGGACGACGGCCCATAAAGCAAACATTAAAAAGAACGTAAATACCGACCGTGAAGGTCTGTGAAGTATGGTTGGTTGAAGACTGGTCTTGATACCGCCGACACTTCATCGATCACCTTGCCGCAATCTAATCTTGACGTCAATTTACGCGCCACACTAAATTTATTTCCGTTTATCATCGGCTGCAAATCTTTGCACCAGGCACTGTTTTTCAGTAAGTCTTTCAGTATCTCGTAACGAGTTTCTAATGATGACACCTCCCAGTATACATCTGCATCGCCGGAGGACAGCTTCATACCGTAGGTCATTTATGTCCGAATAGTAAGGTGTGGAACCATACTTCTGAAATAAAAGAAGGAGCAGCTGTGAAAGTAAAATTAACGAGTCTAATATGAGGTGGAAGAAGAGGGAGACCTGTGTCGCAACACGGCAGCCATTTTAGAAGCCGCCATCTTGGAAGCACCTCGTAAAATCTGAATGGAGTTGGTCATGCGGCATATGATATTGATGTGCGCTTGCACTCGCCTCTCCATACCGAAGGAAGGATACGTTTGTCACAAACTAATAGGCACTTCCGCAGAGGAAGAGGTTCAGAGCCACCTTACCTGGAGCTTGTGTGCTTGTTCACCGGCTTGCTCCGCTCACTTACGACGTACTTCGTCATCTCGCGAGGCAGTAAAAGGCGCACGACGGTCTGGATCTCGCGGAACGAGATGGTCCAGGCGCTTGTTACAGTGCGCCATGCGCGGCGCTTTGGCCACAATGCACTCGTAAAGGTCGTTCACGAAGCTGTTCATACTGTCATGAACATTACAGTGTGTTTTATTCTCGAGTGCTATGACTTTTCTGGAGACCAGATATCTCCCCTGTGGAAGTCAACATGAGTTCAGACAGCAAAGATCGTGTGAAATCCAAATCCTCCTTTTCGCCCATGAGCCACACGAAACAGCAGATATCGACGCCCGGGTAGCTGCCATGTTTTTTCGACTTACGTAACGCATTCGTTACATTTCCACACAGCTGTCTAATGAACAAAATACGAGCGTATGGAACATCAGACTAACTTCCTGACTGGATCTATGATTTTCTAGCAAACGGAGTACAGTATCTCATTCTCATCTAAGAAAAGTCTTCACACGTAGAAATAACTTCGTGTGTACTCCAATGGGAGTGTTGTAGGTCTATTACTTTTCACAAGATATATAAATCGCGTAGTAGACAACACTGGAAATTCCATGAGGCTTTTCGCAGATGATTCTGTTTTATAAGGAGAAGTCGCAACGCTAGAAAATTGTGGCGAAATGCAGGAAGATCTGTAGAATATCGACGCTTGGTGCAAGTAAACAAATGTAACATATTGCCTGTACATAGAAAGACCCACTAGTGTACATTGCATGACTGCAGAAAAATCACGGAAAATACTTCCATAAAATATTTATGGGAATGTATATGGAGCAGTCTGAAGTGCAACGAACACTTAAAACTAATCACAGGAAAGGAAGATGCCAAACTGAGATTCGTTAGAAGAATTCTCAGGAAGTGTAACCTGCCCACAAATATGGCAGCTTACAAAATTTTCGTTCCTTCAGTACTTGAATATTACTCGTCACTCTGGGATCTGCAACATGTAGGATTGGTAGTGGAAATAGAGACGATCTAAAGTAGGGCAATGCGTTTCGTTACCGGACCCTTTAGTAAGCGCGAAAGCGTCACAAAGATGATCAACCAACTCCACTGCCAGACGATGCAAGAGTGCCCTTCTGCTTTAAATGTTCAGAGAGCGTATATTACTAGAAGGGTGAACAAATATATTGCTTCCCCTATGTTCATCTCGCGAAAAGATCATGAACATAACATTAGGAGATTCTAGCCCCCACGGAGGCTCACCGCAAACTGTTCTCGTCGCAAACAGTTTGCGACTGGAACAGGAAAGGGGGCACACAAAGTACCCTCCACGACACACCGCAAGGCGGTTTGCGCAGCATGGATGTAATTGTAGATGTAGCTGTGGATAGAGGGCTATACGAGGGAAACAGTTGTCTTTCGTTTGAGCATAGCTTTACTCACATGACCCCTTTCCATTTGAAATCTGCGAGTAACATCCAAAATGACGGATCACAAGTTTTCCTGCCTCTCCTATTTCATATCACTTTAACTTTAAACTTATGTTTATAAACTTTTTTATCTTTATAAGGCTGGTTTCACAACAATGAACCTCACTGTACATCTGCTGCAGTGCACTGGGCACAGAGGCTCCACGCAGCACTGTAGTGTCATTTGGGTTACCTGCTCAGCAGGCGTTAAGCGGCGAGACGATTTACGGTTTAAGCCGTAGTACCGGTCTGGCTTACAGAGGGCGACACCTTTGCCACCTTACTTTGCATCGCCTGTCACGTTGGCGGAAACAGAGTCGCTCGCTATCATTCCGCGCGACAGGTGTATATCTAGGCTGCACGATCCTAGAAGTGCCCAATGCCATTATTGCGGCCTGTAACCTGTTGAGGCGTACCACAGCAAAAATTCTAGACACAACTGGGAGTGATAATCTACCTGTCATTCACCAGATTTCACATTGTGCATCAAATCCAAACCGACATGCTCCTAATCATCTACCTCGACAAATCGTGTGTCATTCCCGTGCAGACTGGAATACATACTGTGCCCAAATCCATACCATAAGGGAAAGACGTGATTCCAACCTTCAAAATCTTGACGACATCCATCATGAGACTCATTTCCTACAACATAAAATCTCAGATTCAGTTTTCAATCGTATGTCACTCCGAACGATCTGCTATGAACTTTCCACTCTCGCCCGACGTGCTCTCAATCTGCTCCACGAAACCCGTCACTGTCATGTATAAATCGATGTCAGATTCGTTACATGACATGCACTAAGCTAAACGAAAAACAGAGTATTAGAAAACATTCCATACGTACTCCAGTAACATCTCCACATCTATGTATCGTGTCGTACACAGCAATAGGCTCTTTCCTGGCAATCATCAAAGCTAACCACTTCGCATCTTACCTGGTAGAAACATTCACCAATGCACAAGATTACTCGATGGATTCTTAAGTGTATGAACGTACATGGTTATACCGCATATGACACTAAACTTTCAGTACTTACACAACACTCTACGAACAGGACTAAACACGCGAATAGCAGCTGAAGACATTGCACAACCTTTGCATTTGGTCGTGGTATCATTACCTATAGCCACCTGAAGGAATGTCGCCAAGTCTGGTACAAAACCCTTGCCATCTTTTATAGTAGCATCCTCCACACAAGCTACCACTCAGAGCAATGGGAAACACCAGAAGTCTTCTTATACCTGTAACCTGATAAACCATCCTCACAGACAGCGTTTTGTGAACGTATTAGTCTCACGTCAGTTTTCAGCAAAATCTTTGAAACCATTCTTACCCAACGAATCCGCCAACATCTTGAAACCTAGCTACCCATCGTCAAAACTCAATATGGCTTTCGTTTCAACTACTCCATTGACGATTCACCTCTTTACCTTACCCACCTTGTCTCGTATCAGGTAAGTAAATGGAAATCCATCAGATTTGTCTCCCGAGTACCCACAAAGCCTTTGACTGGGAATGGTATTGTGGACAGCTGTTGAAGCTACGAACCTATGTACTCTCAGTTAACTATGTTCGCCTTATAACACGCTTCCTTCACCTCCGTCCTACATATGTCACAATCAACCAAACCTCCTCCCACATATTTCACTCAGCTATACGTGTACCTCAGGACTCTGTCCTTTTACTCCTCCTTTACATCCTGTACACTGCAGACATTCTCAAACCGCCACCCACAACGTATATCCTCACTTATGGCTACCTGATCTGTCCCGTCCTCATTTACTCCAACATTGCCTGGATCTCCTCGTTTCCTAATTTCTGTACGCCCCTTGAAATCCTAGAATGATATGCACTGCACCTTGCCGTCGACAACTGGCATGCTATACCAATTCATCCTCTTCCTACATCTCGTTCTCTTCCTAGAGTACCTTTGGATCCCATTAACTGCGGAGTATTAATGTATTCCAGAATATACAAATATTACAAACATAAAAAATTCGAGAACCTTCCTGGACTGATAAACACTGAATAACAACTATCTGCCGGTGGTATGGTCTGAATTAGCGGCCAGCAGCGCTCCAGTCGCTGACGCTAATCGTTACTTCATATTGGTAACAGGTACATCGTCACAACTGTTAGCTTTCTCCTGTTCGCTTGCGTGTACACAGTCTGTCTAAAATGTTCCAAGATAGCTTTTGTTCCTGACGTACAAGCGACATTAGCGCAGTAACTACGGCGGCAGCTTGAATTAACAACAGTAAACAACAGATGTGGTTCAAATGGCTCTGAGCAATATGGGACTTCTGAGGTTATCAGTCCCCTAGAACTTAGAACTACTTAAACCTAACTAACCTAAGGACATCACACACATCCATGCCCGAGGCAGGATTCGAACTTGCGACCGTGGCGGTCTCGCGGTTCCAGACTGAAGCGTCTAGAACCGTTCGGCCACAACGACCGGCTGGGAATTATAACAAAATGTTAGAAGCAATCATAATCGAGCTGTAGCAGCCCGTTACAGAGAGTATTGTAAGCTGCTTAAAATGTTATTAAGAAGGCAAAAAGTACTTTGTTCACTAACAGAGGAGCTAATTCGCAGTATAAAATTAAAACAACATGGTGAATCGTGAAGGAAATGTCTGTTCAGCAGCACGAGATCGAGGATATGAAGTCAGTGCGTAGTAGAAATAAGTCGAATATATGTGCGGTATTCAGTAATAACTTTCTGAAGATAACAGATGAACTAAATACACTCATGTTCAAATAAGAACAGAACATCTTGAACTACTAGAGAGAGGACTTTAACATTCACAGGACATGTACATTAGTATGTTCTGCAGAAATGATTAGCATTTGAACCACGTCGGCCGGCGGATTCAGCGTCAACATCGATATCTTGGCGCAACACAATCTACCGGTAAAATGTGCTATAAGCCGAAGGTAACTGATCCGTATGATTTGAGCAGACGAGAAGGATGCCTCGCAGACCTGTGCGCGAACCGTACCGTCAAATCAGTGACCTTCAAGGTGGGCGCATTATTGGCAGGAGAGTAATTGCTGCCCGCGTGGGACGAAGTGTTTCGTCACGCAAGGCCGTAGAGCACGACGAAATAGGTCAGGTCTCACCACCCAAACAATGCCTCGAGAAGATCAACACCTCATCCGAGTGGCACTCAGGACAGATCTGCGTCCTTATCGGCTCTAGTGCAACTGTAGAACAATGAAACACATCGTACAATATTACGGATGACAGTCCGTCGCCGTTTATTACGGCATGGGATATGTGCGCGTCGTCCTCTTCTCCACCTGCCTTTGATGAATGTGCAGAAAGATGCTAGACGGCAGCGGTATGCGGAACAATGTCACTGTGGGCAGCAATATCATCAGACAGAGTTTCCGGACGAATGCAGGTTCTGTTTGTTTGAAAATGATGGTCGCATTTTGGTTCGCCGCAGGCAGGGGGAAGGGCATCACAGTGACTGCATTTGCACAAGACATACAGCGCCAGCTCAAGGCCTTACGGTGTGGGGTGCTATTGGGTACAGCCACAAATCACAGTTGGTGCGTGGCCAGGGCACTATGACCAGTGTAACCTACGTAAACGACTTCCTGTGAACCATAGCCGTACCATTTCTGCACAACACCGCAGACGCCATCTTTCAGCAAGACAATGTGCGACCACATGTTGCTGGACGAACACGTGCCGTCTTGGTGTCACAGGATGTCAGTCTTCCGCCCTGGCCCACCAGATCACCAGATTTGTCGCCAATCGAAAATTATTGGGATATGTTGACCCAGTGCCAGGCACCACAGATGAGGTTTGCAACCAGGTGAATGCAGCACGGATGGCCATGCCACAGCACGTCATTCGCGCCTTCTACGCTTCAATGCCATCGCGCATCGAACAAGTTATCAGGTTTCATGGCGCACGCTGTGCCTACTAGGCAACGGCACACAAGCTGAACTGAGGTGACTGAAATGCTTATCATTTCTACTGAACATACTAATGTACATGTCCTTTGAATATGAATATCCTGTCTCTAGTCGTTCAAGGTATTATGTTTTTTTTCGGAACGTGAGTGTAGAAGCTTAGTACCTACAGGGAATCATGTAACTCTCGAAGAAAATAGCATTCCGAGACTTATCTGAAATACTCTTCCTTGATGCTGACAGAGTTGGACGGGGGTGGTGGGGGGGGGGGGGGGGCGAAACTGAGTAAATAATTACATTACTAAAGGACTCTCGTGAATATGACGGGGTATCTAACAGAGTACTTAAGTGCTGCCCTCCATTTTTTGGCCCAGTACTTAACCATATCCGTAACTTTTCCTTTCTGAGTGGTCAGTCCTGACAGATTAAAGTACTTACTAGTGAACTCACTTATAAAAAAGGAGAAAGGAATAATGTAGACAATTTTAGACCTATTTCTATGCCACTACTGTATACTAAAGTTACTGAAAAGGCCGTATGTACAAGGGTAATTGATAATTTCAATTCACATAATGTGCTGGCAAACGTACAGTTTGGTTTTAGAACTGGTTTAACAACAGAAAATGCTGTTTCTCTCTTCTCTGTGAGGCTCTGGGCGGAGTAAATAAAAAGTTGCGAACGCTGGACATCTTCTTTGATTTAACTAAAGTGTTTGATTGTGCTGATCACAGAATATTATTGCAGAAGTTGGACCATTATGCAATAACGGGAGCAGCTGACAATTTGTTCAGACTTACTTTAAGAACAAACGGCAGTAGGTCAGAGCCTGCGGTATTAAGAATAGCTACGACGTGCATTCCCGACGGGGACGGCTAAATGCAGGGTTGGTTTTTACAGTTTCCATCATACAGTTCAACAAAAACTGACATCTGTTTCCACAGAATGGGCATATGATTAGCGTCCCTGGACAGTTGAAATACCTAGGCGTTGAGATAGATAGTGAGCTGTCGTGGAAAGCCAATGTTCAGGATCTTGTTCGAAAAGTAAATGCTGTTTTATTTACCATTATAAGAGTATCTGAAATAAGTGATAGTTCAACACACAAAGTAGTCTACCTTGTTAATTTTTATTCGTTTATGACGTAAAGTATTGCTTTTTAGTGGCTCAGAAACGGACGGTTCGAGCAATGCGCTGTGTAAGTTCGCGAATCACTTGTCGACCGCTGTCAGTCTGGGGACTCAGACATTGACTTCTCAATACATATTTTCTTTAATGTTGTTTGTTGTTAACAATATCAGCTTATTCCCAAGAGCTAGTAGCTCTCGCTAAGTTCATACTAGGTAGAAACCCAATCTTCATTTGGAACGTACATCCTTGACTCCTGTGCACAGATGTGTGCAGTATTCTGCTGCATCCATTTTCAATAAGCTGCCACAATAATTCGAAAATCTTAGTAGTCATCCACGCACTTTCAAATCCAAACTGAAGAGTTTCCTCATGGCTCAATCCTATTCTGTCGAGCAACCCATAGATTTAAAAAAAAATTAAGCTAATTCCTGCGTTATGTTGTTGACTGTGTTTATTTAGTCATGGCATATCGTATGCATAGGATTCACTCACTTTTCAATTGATCTATTATTCTTCTTCTGTTGTAACTTAATGTACTGACTCGTCCCGTGATGATGGAGTCTTGCTCCTCTGTTTAGTTCTAGACATATAAAATAAAGTAAATAAAAAAAGAAAACAGAACCACACATATTCACAGCATAGCAAAGCGCAGTATTTTCTTTCTCGCAGTCGGTTTTTACAGAAAATCAGAACGTTGTTGCTTAAAAGAAAATGTAGCCTATGTCTATATGAATGATTATTAGAATGACTTGTAAAAATTGGAAGTTAATTGACCAAGAACTTACGGTGAGTTTTGCCAACAACGTTCCCTATTATACATAAATTTATATATCATTTGTATTCCAAAAATATGTAGCCTATGTCCATTCGAACGTTTATTAGGGTAACGTGAAAAATTTGACATATATCGGTCAAGAACTTTTAGAGATTTTGGTAACAACGTTTCGCCTTTCCAGATGGCGCTCCAATACATACATGAAAACATGAGCTTATTCGAATGCAACTTTGCGTGAGAATTGGTAACTGTTGATGAAGAACTATCGGAGGTTTAAGATTTGAATAAATGAACATTTACAATATTATTTATATAGACTGCGTATTTAATAGGCAATATAAAATAAAGTGTTATTTAGATCAATAATTTCCCCTTTTGTTTTTAATTACCACATCTATTTTAAAATAAAAATTGTGATGGCGAACCTTTTCTACTATATGTTAAACACACGTCATGTAGTTGACTATCGCTCACAATAAATACTTTTATTAGTTTTTGCATATTTTCGATGAAATAATTGTTTATATGTCGTCACGTGTATCGGGTAATTCAGGTATACTTATATATACTCTTTCGGACATGTCCGAAACAACAGGCACCATTGATGAACTGGAGCCGTCTAGAACGAAATTAGAATTATATTAATACTTTCAGCTGTTGACGGGCGTTAATGTATATCAACGGGCAGAGGTGAAAATGTGTGCCCTCGGTGGTTCAGATGGCTAGAGCGTCTGCCATGTATGCAGTAGATCCCGGCTTCGAGTCCCGGTCGGGGCACACATTTTCACCTCTCCCCGTTGGTATATATCACCGCCCGTCAACAGCTGAAGGTATTATTATAATTCTAATTTAATTTAAATATAAGTTAATGTCGAGAACTTTTAAAAACATTAATATCAACTACTGCCCCCCTTAGTTTTATTTCAATGTGAATTTCGAGACAAGATGCTATAACCTATTCTCCAGCCCCATAGTAACCGTTTCGGCGAAGAGTTTGTCCTCTAACACGATAACGCACGAGCACAAAGTGTCTGCCGCCTGATCCTTTCCTGCAAAAGGCAGAAGTGACGGAATGTTCTGCGAATCTGCTGACATCACACTGACTGAGAATGGTCGGGACCAGTTCAGAACTCCTCAGGAGGGCCGCCTTCGAAGAGTGGGACAGCAGGAGCAACATCTCGACCACAATGTGGACGACATGCCAAGCAGTAGAGAAGCACGTTAAAGTGCACAGGGTGGAGCGACACCGCATAGAATGTTACCCGACATCATATTTAGATTTCACATATGTACAAAGATGTGCATATTAGACCAGACTGCCTCGATCTCGATTAGTGTTTCTTCTTTAATTTCTTGGTAAATTTATTCATTTAGTTTCATAATGCTTATTATTTCATTGTGTAACCCCTTGAAACTAGATCTACTCATGCTGGAGCCATAATCCTTTTTTTTCTTGGAGGGTTATGTTTAACACATTTAATATTGCGCCACGAATCATAGTTTCGCCAAAGGCGATAATTTCGTTCACTTTAAATGCGATAATTTTAGGTAAGGCTTTACCGTCACTAAAGACTATCAATTCAGAACACAAGTTAATGTAACAAGTTACAATTACATGCGTTTCATGGAGTTAACCACCCATAAACCAGGTGGATTTATGACAGTTAATGAGACATGTATGTATTGTATGCTGGACTATGACTGTTCCTTAACAGAGTCTGGTGGCAGAAGGGAAGGGAAAAGATACAGCCCTACATCAGTATTCTCAGAACCACGATCAGATAATCACTGTTTAGGTACACCACTTGTCAAACACCCGCCTCCGTAGCTGAGGACTGTACCGCAAACCTGCGTGGTGGCGCTCGAATCCTGGTGGTGGAAAATTTTCGCTGCCAGAATAAGGCCGGCAAGAGGAGGTGGTGTGGTATCGTAATGTTGCTGATCACGAGACTTTGCGGCAATGTCCTGGATTAAATTCCAAACCTCTCCTCAGCATCTTATGAAGTAAAGGCATGTGACACTGTTGATGATGGTTTGTTCCTCGGATAGTGGCATTAAACTCGGCGGCTGTTCGAGGGAGTGTGCTACGTACCGGCACTGGATTGCGCCCCGTCCCTTTGCTTCATCCATAACGACACAAAACCCAACACCACACTGTAAAAGGTATTATCACAGTCATCCACAGGGCACAGATACACACTCGACATTTCATGACAGATCGAGAGAAGGCAACGGCAAACCACCTCCACTAGAACTTTGTAATGAGTAGCGGAGCAGGATTCCTGTGCCTGCTTCCCTGTGCTCGTATTCTGAGTATCTGAGTGTGAGGATCTATGTTCTGTTAACTGTTGAAGAAAGAGACATGATTATTAAAATTGTGGCAAAAAAAGGTAAAAAGAACGGTAATCATAGCTCTGTAAAAATTTAAACACTACTCTTTCATCTTAGACTCTCTATATCTCGGCCCTTCCTAGCCCCGCCCCGCCCACCTCTCCCCCCACCACCCGCCACCTACACACACACACACACACACACACACACACACACACACACACACAATATCAAGTTAATATAGTACTGTTTGTTAGGGAAGAGTGTTGTACCTCGGTTCCCTTTACGGACAGCCGGCCGAAGTGGCCGTGCGGTTAAAGGCGCTGCAGTCTGGAACCGCAAGACCGCTACGGTCGCAGGTTCGAATCCTGCCTCGGGCATGGATGTTTGTGATGTCCTTAGGTTAGTTAGGTTTAACTAGTTCTAAGTTCTAGGGGACTAATGACCTCAGCAGTTGAGTCCCATAGTGCTCAGAGCCATTTGAACCATTTGAACCCTTTACGGACATCCGTATCTAGCCAGCACTGAAACAGAAGTTCAATATATTCTTTTATTCCATTCTGAAATGATAGGATTCACTTTATGTGTGCTTCAGTCTTCTTCTTAAATTACAAAAGTTGCTCCAGACAAGTAACGTTTTTCCAAATGTCAAAAACTGTTCGAAGGCACAGTATGGCCGTGTGCCTAGAAACACATATTCTATTCAAATTTCAAATTGTTGCAACTTAGAAAATCTTGTCAATATTGTACTTAATAGTCTATGAGTTACATTATCACTCTACTAAACAACAATAACTAGTAAGTGCAATAAAATTTCAAGTTTTACCAAAACAAAACTACAAGTTAAAAACATTTTAAATAGAACCTATTGCGCAAGTAACACATATTTCCAGTTTGAAGACCGGAAAAATTGTTAAGATATTAAATACTCATTTTTAAATATCATGTGTTCCATGGCAGAAGACCTTCCATTTCAGGGTACAAGATAGTGCACGACCGACGAGGTATGGCTTAATGGTTCACACGTTATGTAACTAGTTTTACAAATATGCAGAATTTTATATGTATACTAAGATGGTATCTGTTGTTTCGGACATGTCCGAAAGAACAGATACTATCGATGACCATGCAGCTCGGTGGCTCAGATGGATAGAGCGTCTGCCATGTAAGTGGGAGATCCCGGGGTTTAGTCCCGGTCGGGGCACACATTTTCATCTGTCCACGTTGACGTATGTCAACGCCTGTAAGCAGCTAAGGGTGTTTATTTCATTGTAATGCAGAATTTTACTCCCCACAAGTATATGTGATTGAACAATTAATAATATTCTATAAACTGCTTTAATGTATTATATAACACTTAAATATGTAGATCTCGTAATATTTGCAAATGCTGCACAAATCAACCTCATGTCTCACAATAACATTGTCGGAAACTGTTTATTGTGGTCTCTAGTGTGCTTTCATTCATGTGATTCTAAACTCGGTCAGGAGATTTAAACACCGACCAGGAAACAAGATGTGTTGCTGGGTACACCATACACCAGGTACAACACGCTCCCCTAACAGTGTTCTATACATTTGCCACCGTTGGGAACATTATTGTTTCATACTTCTTTGTACTTAATAGTGGCTTAAATATGTTAGCTTTGTTTACTTTACTATATACAAAGCGAATGCGGTGTGAACACAACAGAAAATTAGCCTGCGACCATTGGAGGTATTTACTGTTACATGTATGTTCTCTTTGTAATCATCGACTTCCATAAGCACTCCGTCATCAGGCCACGAGTGGCCTACCGGGACCATCCGACCGCCGTGTCATCCTCGGTGAAGGATGCGAATAGTAGGGGCATGGGGTCAGCACACCGCTCTCCCGGTCGTTATGATGGTATTCTTGACCGAAGCCGCTAATAATCGGTCGAGGAGCTCCTAAATTGGCATCACGAGGCTGAGTGCACCCCGAAAAATTGCAACAGATCATGGCGGCTGGATGGTCACCCACCCAAGTGCCCAACCGCGCTTAACATCGGTGATCTCACAGGAACCGGTGTATCCACTGCGGCGAGGCCGTTGCCTAATCGTCGACCACCATAAAGCTTTAAATATTGTACTAGTTTTTTGAGCTCTGGTACGAGACAATATCAGAAGATACCCAACATTTGTACTAAAAATATATTTATGCCTTATGATATAAAGCAACCTGAAGATGGAGTTTTAATCACCCAAAACGGGTGGTGGAGATAAAAGTAAATTGTGACTGGTTGTATTAACTTGTAGTTTCAATCAATTCTGCCCACACTGAGCAAGTGATTAATGACGGCAATCTTGTGCAGCCCTACCCGTACACGCCTAGTTGTTAAGCAACGAGGTGGATTGCGAGGCGGCTGGAGTGCAAACCGCGACCAAGTCGCGCCTACACGCAGAAGCATCTGCTACCCGCGCAGCAGCCCGGATCCGAGTTAGCGGCTGCGTTTCCTACGCGACGCCTCTATGTTAATTGCTCTCGGCTTGGCCATAAATTGACAATTAAGGCGCGTGGAGCGGTAGGCCATTACGTTTCTGGGCACACAGCGGTGGCGTGTCTCCAGATACGGCGCTCAGATATGTCTGCCAGAAGGAAGGGACGTTTACTACTCGCACATTACGAAATTTCTGAGGACCGAAAATTTTCCATGCGAATGAATCTGGTTTCCACAAACAACGTTCGTGTGGATCCCAGCTCGCTCTCTTCGTCCACGGGACGCAGAAAGTGGTATATATCCGCTACCAGTTTGGTTATGACGTGTTCCTTGACTTGTGTGGAAGCGTTCGATACAGTTCTGCACTGTCACCTACTGAAGAACACATGAGCACACGGAGTATAAGTGCAGATTTGTGATGTGATTGAAGACTTCCAATCAAAACGAACACAGCATGTCATTCTCAATGGAGGGAATCTTTCAGACGCAAAAGTAGCTTTGGGCGTACCAAAACGAAGTGTTATAGGGCCATTACTGTTCTCCGTATATACAGGTCGTAATAGGTATTAGTGCAGATTTTTTAAAAAGTGTCACCTTAATATGTACCCACTTCAGTGTATCGGTTTTTATTCCTCTGTGATGAACGGTTTCCCCACAAACAGGCCACAAACTTTACGACCTGGTATTTTCTGCACGATCGTAAATGCACTACTAAGTGTACTACGCCTGTCAGTATAGACCACTGGTTTTGCGTCACGAGTCTATACTTCAGCACCTGACCTACTGTCTGGGAGAAAATAAGCATTAATGGCTTGCTCTTGCCATATGTACTTGGAGGTACTAACCAACTTACAAACATATCACCTGTAATTGCTACAATTATTAGTCTGCAAATGAAGTAAATACTAATGTAATGTTGCTCAGTACACTGTCCTCAGCCAACAGCAGGGATATTTGCAATGATACCCGTTACGCCAAGTATAATGAATAACGTCGGAAGCTGCACGAACCTCATGGATACAGAGAAATCGCAACACTTGAAAATTGTATCATAAAATGAGAGGACCTGCAGAGTATCAACACTTGTAACATATTGTCCATACAGAAGCGGAAAGCATCAGAAATGTTTTTTTTAACAATTTAGGATTGAAAATTTTTATCCATTTCGTATTTTGATGTATTATATGTGGATTACGTGTATGTTGAAACATCGGTAATTGACCACAAGATATTGTTATTTCTTGGTAATTGATTGAATTATCATTATTTATAGTTTCGGTATTTTTAAAGAGAGAGTGTGATCTGTCATTTCAAAATAGTGTCATAGTAACTACACACTACTATTTCCGTAATCTCGCACTTGCAGTCCTATATAGCAATATTTGCGATTAGACAATGATATGCGCTTTATAATATTGGCAAGAGTTTGATACTTTTATGGTACGGGAAAATCTTCGTGTAAATTGTTTGTGGGGTATTGAATGGTTGACAGACGCCAAATAAATGAAGTAAAATGAAATATCGACATGCGAAAAGAAACATGAATTCCATACAAGTGCGTAAGTCTGCTGGAGGGCAGCTCGTTTTGTATTTTTGCCGAGTGTGGCAAGCAGTAGCGTGCAAAGTGGTGACACTTCTCCCGAAGTAGTTTCAAACTTCAGCCACTCCACACAGCGCGCCCCCTTTTCCTAGTTTTGCAGACGAAGTATGAAAGTTTATGACACACTGTTCGGCTAGAATTCACGAGCTATGCATGATTTTCGATTTTATGGATTCGAGACGTGTCCATAAACTGAATCATGTATCAGAGGCTAAAACTACAACGCGAGCACACCAAACGTTATTCTAAAATTGATAGTGCGTGTATTACAACTCAACTTAGGCTCAATGAATGTACGTTGAAACATAAAAAATATACGAGACCGTATATTTAGTAAAGTGAGAAAATGATGCGATTTTCTTATAATGTCGCTAAGTATTGTGAACTGTACAATCAGACTCGAAAAATCTCTTGAATGCCGACAGATCACAATACTCGGGAGAAAATGACGCAGGAAACGTCTGTTCCGAACCTATTACCAACTTGTAGTAAGCCAGTGCAGCAGACAATAGGCAATGTAGGCCGTACCTGGACAACACAGACGTTCTCCCACACATCCTGAGGTGAGTACTGGTGCGGAATTTGTCGCTGTTTAGATCGACAACGGAACGGAGGTAGATTCAGACACATCCGACATTTAGCTTTCCCAGTATGACGGAGGGTGTCCAAACATGACTTTTACTGGGGAAGGGGACCAGATTAAAAATTATTTGATTTTAACACATCATGCACGTTAGGCATTTTCTCGACAATAGCTTGGCAGTGGCCAACATTAACTGCTTTATTGTCATTGTCGTTGATTACGTCTCTCCACCAGTGTGTCGAAACACTTGAACGCAGTGAATGAAATGAAACCTGTAGATTACTGTCATCGCTAGAAGGAGGTGATTTTCAGAAGGACAATGTCCCAGAGGTGCGTTACCTAGCCGGCCAGCACACTGTCCTGATATGGACTACCTGTTGAGGCCTAATGTAATGGCAGAGAACTGTCAACATGACAGCCGCGTGACGGCGCAATCAAAAGAGCCGTAATGCGGTCAGCAGATACTGCACTGTAATCCGCTTAATGTCGATTTCCAAAGTCCCGGGTAACACCAATGAGTGTAAGCAAACTTCAGTAGTTCAATTTCCACCTTGCAAATGTCAACTTGCTGTTTTCCTGTAAATATGCCAGTTATTCCATTAAGTTTCGGGACTGCAGCCGGATGACCTCGCTTACCACGATATTTAGGCTGACAACAATCCAGTCATTTTAGTGAGTGTTTCAGTGTTTTTCATTACAGATTGCTGGTGCACATCGCTGACATTATCCACACATCAGCGCGATGGAGCAAGCGCATTGGTTTCCGCTTACATGAGCACCCACCGTCCTGGTTAGCGAACTCTTCGAATATTGCTCCGTCTACGTGCGGTTGCGCATGCGTAGTGTTGATATTACATGCACGCCTTCTCTCTGAATACGGACCCGCGGAGTTCTAATTCAGATGTTCAATTATTAAAATTAACTGCCGCCAGACGTGCCATTAGTCGTAAAATGTTTTATTTCTGGAGATATTAAAGAACTCAGAGGATCTCACGTCTTACCCAGTTGAAAAGCACCGTCACGGTTAATAAGATCTTCCAGCAAACGTATAATTAAATCTATGAAGCATGTTGTCTGGGCCAAGATTTCCGTGGCAGGATAATCCAAAGACTGGCCTGGGGAGAAGCAATGCTCGGCTATGGCTGACTTACTGGTTGCGAAAGGGGAGTTTGGCGATCAATGTTCAAAGCTCCTTTCACGTACTGTGAATATGGTCTGATTCATTTGTGTAGTTGATTTGATCATCATGTACAGTACAATACTAAACAAACACGACTAAACACAGCAATAACAGCTGAACACGTAGTAAAAATCATTGTTAAGAAATGATTTCGGTTACAACTACGTGACTAAATGGATGTCCCATCGTATGTCATGAAACCCTTGCCATTCTTTACAGTATTATCCTCTGCTCCAGATTCTACTCAGTGCACTGAAAACATAGAAAGCCCTCCACATCCTAAAACCCGATAAATATCCCTCACAGATTCCATCATACAGAACTGTCAGTCTCACTTCAGTCCTCAGTAAAGTCCTTGAAACCGTCCCTAACGGACGAATTCATCGATATCTTACAACACACAGAACCATTTCCAACAGCTAATGTGGGTTTCGTCCCAACTATTCAATCTATAACCAACTTCTTGATCTCACCAACGCCATTTCCCATCAAGTAATTAACAAGAGTCCTCTATATTTGTCTCTCTTGACAGTCAAAGATCTTTTGACTACAAATGGAATTCAGGGATTCTTTTCAACTACAAACCTATGCATTCCCAGTTAACTGTGTCCGTCTTCTAGCATCTTTCCTCTCCAACCTTCCTAAAAATGTTACACTCAACGTCACCTGCTCCCTTATGTTTCGTCCTACTGCCGGTGTGCGACAACGAATCGCTTTACTTCGTGACACTGCTGACATTCACAGACCACCACATAGGAATATCGATCCGGATTTCGATTTCATTGTCAACGTATAGTCGTGCATGGTGTTCTAACGGTAAAGTGCATGCCTGGAAATCGAGAGGTCGTGAAATCGAATTGCGATGGGATTATGAAAATTTTCAGTCTGCCTTAATTCTAGCTTTCAGCTTTCGACGAGCTGAGGAATCGGCAGGAACGACAACTGATTTGGATTCCACGTTAAACCGTAGGTCCGTTTTACCCAGTTGGACAACTGGGGTAGATTACGGACACACAAGTCGTCGATGTGGCGTCCAATTGAAAAGCTTGCACCTGGCCATTGAGACACAAGTAGTTATTATTATCAATGTCTAAACAATTCCAAAACTTCGGCTTTAACTGGTTAATCAATAGAAAGACTTAAAGAGCAACATACAAATACACTTAATATCATATTTATTAATCAGTACTACACTACTCATAACTTTCGTCTACAGACTGGAACAATAGCATGTTTTTTTACAGATTTTTCCTATCAGTGTATTCCGTTGTTGGTAGAGAGCACACTCTGCTTCTGAAAACAATCTTTCAGAAGCTCACGATGTGGCTGTAGGGCTCAAATACTTAACTAGAATTTTTTGTAGTTCTATAAAATTAGTGTTTATGATGTGCTTACTTAATTCGAATGGAGCTTTCTTAATATCTAGAAGACGATCTTTCAGATAATAACTGAACTGCGATGTTAAGTCCGTTTCCATTCCTGTACGCAAATTATTCTTTTCAGGTGCTATTCTTTAATGTTCAGTCTGTTATTAAAATTTTGTTTCTTTGATTTGATGCAATGTATAATGGACAATGGTTATAACAGCTGCAAGCAAATCCTTAACAATTTTAACTGCTTTCATCTATGACAAAGAGTTTTCAAGGTGTATGTTCTTCAGTCTAGGATCGAGGGCCGTTGGCATGGCTCAAATGTTAAAATGTTCAGTTGATAGCAAGCTCTTTTGATTTCTTTTGTGATGTTACTCGTCATATTCTCTCAATTGGTATTGGTTGCTCGACAGATTTTTTGACATTCAACTTACAAATTTACTGCTTGCAATGTGATTTTCTGCGCAAATTGTTCAAACAGCCACTTCTATAGACCGCAGACTGTCACAAACACCTACCAGATCACAATATCAGCGATTGTTAACATGGGTGGTATGCTAATGTGACAGTTAAAAATATTATTAATCACTGACACAACAGTAAAAATCATATGAGTTGATGAATTTCGCTTAGTGGATACTTCTTCAATTAGTTTTAGCTCTGATTCTTTCCTTAGCTCATCGCTTGCTGCTGCACTTTATTTAAACCATATTACACTCCTTTCTGACATGGGTAATCAACTCAGGCAATTTATCAGTCTTTTGAATATGGCTTTTGCTAGCAGTCTGAACATGTGGGAAAAACCCAATACATGACTATTTTCAAGTGCTAGTTCCTCTCATTTAATCATATTTGCTCCTGCATCAGTCACCAGTACAAGTATTTTTCTGATACTTGTTCCCCATTTATTAAGAGACTATAATGACACGATATAAGTGTTTTCGCCTGTGTGCGATCTTGACAACTCATTGGAACTCAGAGTAACCGTTTGTCATTTCATCGCTATTCAAATAGTGAACGGTCATTCCCAGAAAACTTCTACACTGCGTTTTATATTTACAAATATCTGTCGTGAGTGTCTAATTGTGCATGTTCTCGATTTTATTTTTGTATTAGTTATGAGAAGCTTCAAATTTTTTTCGAGCATTCTCTGGAATGTGCGTCTCGATGGTAGACCTACTTTTCACAATGGTGCACACACTTTCCGTAGATTTAAAACGATTTCATGTTCAAAAAAATTGCAACGGTTGTATATCTTGACAATTCATGAACAAAATTGCTTTAGATAAATGTACAAAAACACATCCATGCCCGAGGCAGGATTCGAACCTGCGACCGTAGCGGTCGCGCGGTTCCAGACTGAAGCGCCTAGAACCGCTCGACCACTTCGGCCGGCAGATAAACGTACACCTTTCATTCCAGTTTCTGAAGCATATTCTGAGATTTTTCGAAAACCAGAAGTGAATGCTGGTTGAAGAGAGTTTTTGGACTATGAATTTGAAACACTACTTTTATGTTATTCGCTGTCGCTAAAACTATTCCCCCCTCTCCTCCCCTACCTTTCATTTCGTAGCCCCACCTACCTACGTTCTCCAATATATTGATGATACCGCCTTTCTAGTTACGTACCACACACTTCTACTCTCCCAAGCATATTCCCAGCTTATCTTGATCCTACTGGTCGAGTGACGTAATATCTCAAGTGAATCCACAGCAAGTTCAAATCACCATTTCTGGCTGCACGATTCATTCGTCCAGATTTCCACTTCCCTATCTACAACAACCCTGTCGTCTCACTAACACAATGATGTACTTAGGGCTAGCAGGAAAACTGACTTGGACTGTGCACCTCCTTACGGTCCAACACAGAGCCTTAAACCTACTAAAACTACTAACGTACCTGGGGTCTACATCCTTTTATCACTATCCTCACCTATAAATCCCTCATCCACATCATGTTAAGCTTATACTGCCTGACTTTTCGCCTCCCTTAAAGCCTACAAATCCCTTGATCAGCTTACCAAGGACGCAGATAAATAAGAAGGGGATAAGTTCGTCTTCCTGTGTGGCTCCGGTTTGATTGACAAATGTAGCTCATATATTTTTTCTGTTGCTGTACAGGTTTCCCGGTGTGCAGGAGATAGACTGAAAATGCTAGCGAAAGGTCCAAGTAGCACTCTCACACTGGGGGTTTCCTACAAACTTAATTATGTACATAGGCAGTTCATCCGTTCTGTAAACCGAGTATACTGACGGTTTCTTCCTGTTATCGACATTGATACTGCCAAGATATAGGTACAAGGCCTCCAGGACTTTCGAGAATGTTTTAATTTCACGTTTGAAGTCGGATAACAAATGACAAAAGAAATATTTTTTTTCATGTGATATTATTATAAATTAATAATTTCGGATATTTTTCTGTACCTGTACTGTGAAAAGTTTCTTCTAACCAAATCGCATGATTCTAGAACAATGGGAAATACTTTATAGGTTCTGATGAGTGAATTTAGGAGTATCAAAGTTTGTGACATAAATGGCCGTATCTGTTGATTGCATCGACTTAAAAGCTGAAGTTTATTATACCGCTAAGAGACCATAGGACTTAGTATGTGATATAAATTTCAACTTGATATGTCTACCGTTTCTTGAGAAAAAAGAGATCTTAACAGACAGACGGACTGGCAGTCTGATAATAAACGACTTTTTTTCCTGTGAAATAATTACAAATTAACAATTTTCTGATGTATTCCTTTGGTTATACTGTCAAGCCTTGCTTGTTGACACATTTACTGATTCTAGCTCAACGGCAAGCACCATATAGGTTTTGACGATTTTGACGAGTGGCTTTCCGAGCATTAAAATATGTAACATAAATTGCCATATCTTTTGACTGCGTTGGCTTAGAGGCTTATATTTGATACTCCACCAAGTGAAAGAAGACATAAATATGTGACATAAATTTCAGGTTTATACGTGTACCCGATCCTGAGAAAAAGGGTTGGAAAAGTGGGACAGACAGACAACAGACAGACAGAGGGGCAACTAAGTGATCCCACGACGGTTCAGTTGTTACCAATTGAGATAAGGGTCCCTAAAAAGGATTTGCTTAATGACTGGTCATGGCGTTATATAAAAATTACTTCAAATGAAAAATTTGCTTCCGTGGGAAAGTTACAAAGCCACCTGCCACTGTGATAGCATTCCATTCTGCAGCCGCTGTTAATAAATGATATTATTGCTCCCAGTTACGGTTGTGTGGAAACTGCGGGGTGACGCAGGATGACTGCAGATCAACAAAGCGGTAAGCGCAATAAATAAGAGCTGGGCCCGGCGGTGCGCACCGCGATTTAATCGGCCTGCCGCCATCGCGTCGCTGGGTTCGCACTGCACTGGGCGCTCGTGTGGCGGGGACTGTAATTGCCAGCAGAGGTCTGGGGTTGGGAGAGGAGAGGAGAGGAGAGGAGAGGAGAGGAGAGGAGAGAGAGAGCAAAGGGGAGGGGCGTCCCGACACGGCGCAGATATTACCGCAGAGCACGGCGACCCAGTTACCGCGGTGCGCTTCCGCCGAGCACCGGCTGCAGGCCCTAAATCACCGACCGATAGATGAGACCTCCGTACCGGAGGGCTTCAGTCTGCGACACTCAAGCCAGACTCCATCCCAAACTTCTATTTTCAGCCAGCTTCGTAATTCATGAAAGTGATTTCAAGTTGGAGCTGTGATCTACCATCGCCCACACAGTACGGAGCCCTCGGAAATATTGCGCCAAGCGCACCACTTTTCAAAGTGTGTTATCCACAAGGAGCGTTCAGTAAGTAATGCAGTCCATTTTTCTGAAAGCAGGTTGGCAGTGTTCAGAATACCGATATACCAAGTGACTCCCCACCCCTTTGGCTACAAAACACTGTTTTTCAACATGATCCTCGTTCAGTGCGACGGCCTTATGCCACCTCACTTGTAGGACATGTATCATCACATAGTACCATTCTGCTGGTCTACATCGGAGCCAAAATCTTACTGCATCAATAACCTCCACGTCATTCACCTACTGTTATCCGCAGAGAGCTTCCTTCATTGGGAAGATGGAAGTCGGAAGGAACGAGATATGGGCACACACATCTGAGTATCCTAGTGGTGGACGAGCGTGTCAACACTACCAACAGAGACGTCCATTTGTGCAACAAGGTGTTTGACCCCGATCCATTGATCGCCTCGAATGAAAGTTCCCGCACGTTGCAGCACTGGAGGAGTTACAGCTTTGTGCGGTCGGTCGGCACACGTGAGATAGGACAGTTTTATGCGACCTTCTTGCGACGATGAGAGATGCTTCGCCCAACGACTCACCATGCTTTTGTTCACTGCCAAGTCACCGGCGACAGCTGCGATGCTCTGATTTTCTGCCAAAAGAAATTCAATGTCAGGCCTGTGCTTGGAACGCACCTCCGTTACAGGCGACAGTTTGAGCTCTACGTCACCTATAGGAACATCATGAAACCGTAGAGGCTGAAACAGGAGTATTCCACGACGTCTCACAACAAACTCTAAATTTTTTCAACCAAAACTGCCCGAGAAAAAAATGTGGCGCGTTATTAATTTAACGCCCACCATACAGATAAAATTTAGACTAAAATTTCTCAAAAACTCACACCTTTTCTCACTGTACAGCTAGACACATGCCTGGCCGTTGTCGAAAACTAGAGTCTATTTGAAACATGTGCTGCCAGAACGCCCTCCCTCACAAATACAAATATGTAAGATATCAGCTTAACCGTGTGTTGGTCTACCTTTGCAACAGCTGTGCGTGGCATTGAATCGACAAATCCTTTTTAGATTTCCATAAGTGTGTGGCGCCAATTTTCTATGCACAACTCACAAAATTCCCATAGATGAGCGACCGCTGGTTTGTGGGCGTCGTGTTGGCGCATCATAACGCCCAGCATGCCTTCCAGTGGATTCAGATGAGGCTAATTTATTGGCCGAGGCATCAACATTAGCTTACTACCATGTTCTTCAAATCACTGCAGGACGATCCTGGCCTTTTGACAGAGACAGTTATCCTACTGGATGATGTCGTCCTCAACTGGGCTGATATCAAGCATGAAGAGGATTCAGGTGATCCAGCGCAATGTCTTGGTACTATCTCAGGTCGCATGGATTCTCGCCTATTACATATTCCTGTCTCCTTGTGCCTGAGTCTGTGGCACAGTGCATGTTTCGAAGACAAGTTCATCTGGGTGATGGCATACCCAGTCACGACCATCGACCTAGTATAACAACAAGTGCGATTCATCCTACTAGGCAATAGGTTTCCGTTCGTGCAAGGCCAAATCTAGATGATCCCATGCAGACTGCAATCACATTTGACTGTGTCGTTGTTTCAGCATGGGAAGACGCAGGGTTCGTCTCCTGTGAGCCCCATAACAACAATTTGCACCGAACGGTGTACTCGCAAACACTTGTGTCTACACCAGTATTATATTCTGTTTACATATCTGCCGCAGATCATCGTCAAACCTGCTTAACCGAGCTGTTAAGTCTCTGATCTCCATGTTCTTTGATGGGGCGTGGATGGCCAACATCTTGTCGCCTACTTGTGGTTTTGTAGCGTGTCAATTTCTCTCTCTCTCAGCGTCTAACATATTTCAGAGAATGACGTGAAAATTCCCTTGATCAGGTAGTTAGTTGTTCATTACACTGCTCTGTAATTGCAGGTCTGGACTAACATTGTCAGTGGCTGGTTTCACTTAAACGTTTTTTTTTTCGTGAGAATTCGTAGTCCTTAGAGTTGGATGCGCGGGATATGGATCCTCTTAAGGGAAATTTGTTGCTATAAAACTGATTTACTCTGGGTAAGGGGTCTAACCATTGTTAGTGACACCGGCCTTGGCTTCCCTCAGCTCACGCTGCAAGAGGATTGCGGAACACGCATTCTTCCGTCGAAAGAAATATGGAATTCCTCAGTAACAACGTGACAGTGCGTCCTGTTATGAAGCAGCATTCGCGAGGCAATGGTTTGTCGACAATTACGTTCCTGTAATGGATTGGACTGCCCAGAGTCCCGGCTTGAATCCAATGTAACACCTTTGAGGCTAGTTACGACGTCGACTTTGCTGCAGATCCCAAAGTCTGTCCGCAGCTCGTGGTCGTGCGGTAGCGTTCTCGCGTCCCGCGTCCGGGTTCCCGGGTTCGATTCCCGGCGGGGTCAGGGATTTTCCCTGCCTCGTGATGACTGGGTGTTGTGTGATGTCCATAGGTTAGTTAGGTTTAAGTAGTTCTAAGAACTAGGGGACTGAAGACCATAGATGTTAAGTCCCATAGTGCTCAGAGCCATTTGAACCAACCCAAAGTCTGACGTCACTACTTTCTTTGGAACGCCTCTTGAGGAACAATAGGCTGCCATTTCTCCACAGACATTGAGACAAAGTAATCGAAAATATCCGTAAGAGAGTACAAGTGGTCGATGGCATTCATGTTGGGTGATCTGGGTGACCAAACCATTCACCCGTAAAGGTGAAGGGTGGATACATCTCATATGAATATCCAGTAATAGGTGTCTCGACACTTGCGATCAGATAATGTACAGTCAACTTGTATTGCGTAGCGAGGTTCAATATCCATCGTATGAGTAAATATAAATAATTTTTTTCGGTACCTATAGTATCGATATCGGTACCAAGTGTTCGATAACTTTGTCGTATCATAAGTGATGGAATCCGCAGTATCAAATGGTGTTGTGGGAAACAATAACCTTTCACTAGTAGTTTAAAAACAAATAAACTGTTTTCAGTATCTAGGTAGAATGCACGAAAATGTAGTAGTAAAAGTTACACAGCATATGCAGACTATAATAATCATACACTGAGGTAATGAAAGTCATAGTATATCTCTTAATATCGAAGCGAATGTCCTTTTGCCCGCCGCAGAGCAGCAACTCGACTTGCCATGGACCAGCAAGTGGCAGGAAGTCCCCTGCAGAAATAGTGCCATGCTTTCACCTCTATAGCCGCCAGTAACTGCGAAAGTGTTGCCAGTGGATGATTTTGTGCACGAACTGATCTCTCGATTAAGTCTGACAAGTGTTCGATGGCATTCATGTTGGGTGATCTGGGTGACCAAACCATTCACTCGAATTGTCCAGAACGTTCTTTAAACCAGTCGCTAACAATTGTTGGCCGGTGACATGGCGCATTGTTATCCATAACAGGAAGTCCATGAGTAGCTGCAAATGGGCTTAAAATAGCCGAACGTAACGATTTGCATTTAATGATCTGTTCACTTGGACCAAAGGACCCAGTCCATTCCACGTAAACACAGCCTACACCATTGCAGAACCACCACCAGCGCGCACAGTGACTCGTCGACAACGTGGGTCCATGGCATCGTGTGGTCTGCGCCCACTCGAACACTACCGTCAGTTCTTCCCAACTGAAATCTGGACTCATCTGACGAAGACACGGTTTCCCAGACCTTTAGGATCCAAACGATATGGTCACGAGCCTAGAAGAGTCGCTGCAGGCGATGTCATGTCGTTAGCCAGAGCATTCGCTTCGTTCATCTGCTGCCATAGCTTACTAACGCCAAATTTCACCGAACAGTCCTAACGGATACGTTCGATGAAAGTCTCACGTTGATTCCTTTGGTTATTTCATTCAGTGTTACTTCATTGACAGCTCCATGCAAACGCCACTGCGTTGTCCGTAGTGAGAGGCAATGTCTGAAATGTAGTATTGTCGATACACTCTTGGCACTGTGAATCTTGGAATATTGAATTCCCTAACGATTTTTCGAAATTGATTGTTTCTCGCGTCTAACTCCAACTACCATTCTGCTTTCGAAGTCTGTTAATACCCATTTGTGTGGCCACAATCACGCCGGAAACCTTTTCACATGAATCACCTGATTACAAATGACAGTTCCGCCATTGCAGTGCCCTTTTTTACCTTGTATATGCGATACTACCGCCATCTGTATATTTGCATATCGCTAACTAATGACATTTGTCACCTTCTTGCTCTCAGCAGTTTACTGCAAACGTAGTACAATACTCATATTTTGCTTTGTACTGGAGTAATTTTGTTGTTTTTCAAAAAACTCTCTTGTAATTTTTTCTTGAAAAATATCTCGTAATGATAGACTGGAATAATGGCAGGTATGGGTAGCAGAAAATTTATGTCATGATTCATATCTTGTTTACGATTGCAATATTTCTCTTTTAGTCCTCATGTTTGTATTTGATTTTACACTCCATTTGTTTTATGGAAACATAGACCAATTTGCATAATTCGTTTCGTGTCCTTAATAAGTCTTTTTTTTCTATAAGACAAGCACCAAACTACGTAAACCACCAATAACTTTTGGGTCTTCCTGTATCGACACTTTTGTTTCTATATTACTGAGTTATAGAAAGAATTTTAGGTATTGGTATTGATATCAAATATTGTGCGAAATCTGCGATGTAGTAGTACGTCCTGAAAAAAAATTACTTGTCTTCTGCAAATAATCTTCTCGCGGAATCCACAGTGTCGGCAGCGATCGACTGTTTAAGCCGCCCTCATGAAGGGCGAAGAAGTGTTCGTGGACGATGCGCTGGTCGAGTGTTGTGCGATCACAACGTGGAATTCCACGTATCACAGTCTTCTGTGGCGTAAAAGACCGGATAAGACAAGTCAGATATTTACTTCATGGAGAGGAACGTAGCCAGTGAGATTTTTTTTTGAGTTATCAGTCTCTGACTGTGCCAACGTATTCATATCGGAGGAACACTTGCAATCTACATCTTCAGTTATTTTCTGAATATATTCCAATATCTATCTTCCTCTACAGTTGTTTACCCTCAACAGCTCCCTCTAGCATCATGGAAGTTATTCCCTGGTGTCTTAATTGATGTCTTAGCATGCTGTCCCTTTTTGTTGTCAGTGTTTTCCATATATTTGTTTTCTCACCGATTCTGAGGAGAACGTCCTCATTCCTTACCTTATCAGTCAACATAATTTTTAATATTCTTCTGCAGCATCATATCTCAAATGCTTCGAGTCTCTTGTATCCCGATTTTCAGTACCATACAGTCCATTGTTACAAACGTGCATTCTCAGATATTTCTGCTTCAAATTAAGGTCCTTGCTCCGTCCGTCATGGGTTATTTTGCTGCTTAAGTAGCAGAATTCCTTAACTTCCTCCACTTCGTGTTCACCAATTCTGATGTTTAATTTTCAAAGTTCTCATTTCTGCTATTTCTCATTGCTTTCGTCTTTATTCGATTGACTCTCAATCCATATTTTGTATTCATTAGACTGTTGATTCTATTCAGCAGATTCTGTTATTCTTCTATGCTTTCACTGAGGATAGTAATGTCATCAACGAACATTATCATTGATATACTTTCACCTTAAATTTGTATCCAACACGAACCTTTCTTTTATTTCTGTTCAAATGGTTCAAATGGCTCTGAGCACAATGGGACTTAACAGCTATCGTCATCAGTCCCCTAGAACTTCGAACTACTTAAACCTAACTAACCTAAGGACATCGCACAACACCCAGTCATCACGAGGCAGAGAAAATCCCTGACCCCGCCGGGAATCGAACCCGGGAACCCGGGCGCGGGAAGCGAGAACGCTACCGCATGACCACGAGCTGCGGACTTTTATTTCTGTCATTGCTTCTTCGATGTGTAGACTGAACGGCAGGAGCGAAAGACTACATCCCTGTCTTAAACCCTTTTCAATCCTAGCACTTCGTAATTGCCCTTCCATCCGTATTTCCCTATAGCTTACTCCTATTTTTCTCAGAACTTCGAACATCTTGCACGACTTTACACTGTCGAACGCTTTTTATAGGTCGACAGATCTTATGAACGAGTCTTGATGTTTCTTTAGTCTTGCTTCCATTATCAGCTGCGATGTCAGAATTGCCTTTCTAGTGCCTTTACCCTTCCTAAGGCCAATCTGATCGTCATCTGACACATCCTCAATTCTGTTTTACATTCTTCTGTATATTGTTCTTGTCAGCAACTTGGATGCATGAGCTGTTCAACTGATTGTGCGATAATTCTCGCACTTGTCGGCTGTTGGAGTCTTCGGAAATGTGTGGATCATGTTTTCCCGAAAGTCAGATGTTATATCGCGAGACTCATAGTTCCTACCCATCAACATGAATATTTGTTTTGTTGCCACTTCCCCCCAATTGTTTTAGAAATTCTGATGGAATGTTATCCATCCCCCCTGTCTCATTTGATTTTAAGTGTTGTGGACTGGCAAGACAGCCAATCCACAATGACGGGTAGCCGAAAGGCACGCGTTTAAGCTCACGCAGGATGGCGTGAGGTCTGGAACAGTTAAAGGATTTGAGTCTAGCAAATAAAGTACGTAGCTGTTGGAATACTTAACTTTAATCCATAATTGGTGAACATCGGTCTGACGGTACATGCATCACAAGATAAATAGCAAATGATAATGGCGCCTTGCTAGGTCGTAGCAAATGACGTAGCTGAAGGCTATGCTAACTATCGTCTCGGCAAATGAGAGTGTAATTTGTCAATGAACCATCGCTAGCAAAATCGGCTGTACATCTGGGGCGAGTCCTAGGAAGTCTCTCTAGACCTGCCGTGTGGCGGCGCTCGGTCTGCAATCACTGACAGTGGCGACACGCGGGTCCGACGTATACTACCGGACCGCGGCCGATTTAAAGGCTACCACCTAGCAAGTGTGGTGTCTGCCGGTGACACCACATTAAGTCTTTCAGAGCTCTTTCATTTTCTGATTCTAATACTGGATCCACTGTGTCTTCTACACCGACTATGTTTCATCTTCCATCGTGTCATCTGGCAAGTCTTCCTTCTCATAGACACCTTCAATGTATTCTTCCTACATATTCGCTCTCTCCTCTGTGTTTAACTGTGGGATTCCCGTTGCACTCTTAATGTTACCACCCTTGCTTTTAGTTTCAGCGAAGGTTCTTTTCACTTGCCTAAATGCTGAATCAGTCCTCCCGACAATCATTTCGTTTTCGATTTTTTTCACGTTTTCCACACAGCCTATTCGCCTTAGCTTCCCTTCACTTCCTGTTTATTTCATTCCTAAGTGACTTGTGTTTCTGTATTCCTGAATTTCCTGAAAATCTTTGTACTTCCTTCTTTCATCAATCAACTGAAGTATTTCTTCTGCTACCCATGGTTTTTGTGGTGTCACCGCTAGACACCACACTTGCTAGGTGGTACCCTTTAAATCGGCCGCGGTCAGTTAGTATACGTCGGACCCGCGTGTCGCCACTGTCAGTGATAGCAGGCCGAGCGCCACCACACGGCAGGTCTAGAGAGACGTACTAGCACTCGCCCCAGTTGTACAGCCGACGTTCATAGCAATGGTTCACTGACAAATACGCTTTCATTTGCCGAGACGATAGTTAGCATAGCCTTCAGCTACATTGGCTACGACCTAGCAAGGCGCCATAGCTTTGATAGTTAATATTGTGAAGCATGTATCATCAAGAGCGATGTTCTACAAATGTGGATTAAAGTTAAGTATTACAGCAACTGCGTCCATTTTCTAAGTTCTCATTTCCTTTTAACTGTTCCAGACCTCACGCCAATCTGCGTGAGCTTAACGCGTGCCTTTCGGCTTCCTCTCGTTGTGACTTGGCTGTCTTGCTAAGTCACAACAGTTTTTTCGCGGTTACCTTCCTTTTACCGACAGTTTTATTTCAAAAATCTGTGTTCGCCCTTTTTAGAGATGCACATTGCTCTTCAACTGATCTGCCTACTGAGCTATTCCTTATCACAGTACCTATAACCTTAGAGACTTTCAAGCGTACGTCTTCATTCCTAGTACTTCCGTCAGTCTACTGTTCATCATTACTAAATTCTGATCTGAGTCTATATCTCTTCTGGTCACACCTCACATTTCGGAACCTCTGCCTGACCATGATGTAATCTAATTGAATTCTTGCTCTGTCTCTAGACCTCTCTTGTGATTTTTGAACAGAGTGCTCGCTATTACGAACTGAAATTTATTGGAGAACTAAATCTTTCTTCTCTCTCATTCCTAGTACCAAGCTAATATTCTCCCGTAACCCTTTCTTTTACTCCCTCCCGAACAAACGCATTCCACTCCTCCATGACTATTAGATTTTTATCTCCCATTACGTACTGAATTATGCCTTCAGTATTCTCAGATTTCCTCTATTTCTTCATTTTGGGCTTGCGACGTCGGCATGTATCCCTGAACTGTCGTTATCGGTGTTGATTTGCCGTCGATTCGGATGAGAACAATCCTATTAATGAACTGTTCACAGTAACTCTGATCCACCTTCCAAATCATAAGGAGTCCTTCTCATCGTTTCCCGCCGTTGTCGATATTACCTTGTGCTAATCTGGCCAGAAATCCTTGTCTTCCTTCCATTTCATTTCAGTGACTCCCACTGTATCTAGATTGAGCCTTTGCATTTCCTTCTCCAGATTTTACAGCTTCCCTACCACGTTCAAACTTCCGACATTCCAGGCCGCGATTCGTAGAACGTTATCCTTTCGTTGGCTATAAAGTTTTTTTTTTCTTATGGTCACCTCCCGGAGATCCGATTGGGAGGCTGTTCTGGAATCTTTTGCCAATGGAGAGATCACCATGACGCTTTTTCAGTTACAGGCCATATGTGCTGCGGATACACGTTATGTGTTTTCAATGCAGTGGTTTCCATTACTTTCCGCATCCTCATGCTGTTGATAATTTATGATTCTTCCGCCTTGTAGGGGCAGTTTTCCACCCCCAAGGGCAAGAGAGTGCCCCGAATTCAGTTCACTCCTCCGGCCGCTCTGGCAAGACCGTTGCCAGAATGAGGGTGACTTCTTATGCCGGAAGTTTTCGGCTGCCGGTTCTGATGTTTTTATTCAAAATTAAGCGGTGGCGGAGTTCAGACCCGGAATCCAGGATGTTTTGATGATTGTTATTCAAAAACGCTACCCCTAGACCACGGATTGGCCAGCGAATTACAAGATGCATTCTACGTCACAAGCAGAAATGGGAGACGTCATATTGGACGTCTTCGTATTGGGCTGAAGCCCTTATTCGGTTGGCTTTGTGGTATAGTTTACGTCTCACCAATGTATGCTGTTTCAAAGCACCAGCACGCTGAGGACCTCTCAAAACCGCGTCGTTGTTGGTATGATTTGTTGTAACGAATTGGCGGGGAATGTTTGAGGATTAAAGTAATTTAGTATTTTTTTTCCTATTGTAACTTGCGTGATATGATAGTAATGCACTGCGAGGCAATGGTGCACTGAAGACATATCATAAACTTGTCATTTTGGTGTGATTTATTTGCAATAAGTTTCAGTAAATGAGATATCGGCAGTAGAAGGCATCAGGACACTATAACACAAAAGACGTGTATGGGTACGTCCGGGGTGATGTTGTGGGTGGGTGTGGGGAGTTACACTGTCAAAGCTAGTTCCTTCTCATCCTGGAATCTCTATTTTGTTTGTTCACCTTCACGTTTTCTAAGAGATTGTGGGGCTTTCTTAATAATGTAATAGTAGTATTACCTATGATATTAGGTGTTATGTATGTATAAGAGCGTTCTCTCACAGGAGTGAGTTTGTTCGATTTCGTGAACATGCAATGAAACACACACACACACACACACACACACACACACACACACACACACACACACGAGCGAGCGCGCAAAGGTGGACAACCGCACAGCTCTAGCCCGCGCTCCCACGCTCGCGCATTACGTTAACTACAGGAAATTTATCAATAGCATTGCGATAAATAAATGATTTTTTGACTTTATCTACAAGAAACCTTGCACAACTTAGAGTAAGATGTTTTCCATTTTCTTGCTTAAAGTCTTGTACTCACATGTTCTGAAAGGTCTGTTACAGAATAAAAACAGTGATCCAGTAAGAATGATCTTAGGACTTTACTCAGACTTCGAATGATGAAATAATTTTTATCTTGTGTGGAATACCGTAATAAATATAATAGTATAATTTGTAATTGAGCCTTAATAAGCTGCTATCTTACTAACCAGACATGAAATCTTTCTTTTTGCCGTAGGATACTAAAATTTTTGTTTATGTTTAGTACATACAGAACAACATGTCTAGGCTATGGACGACGGAGGAAATGTGCTTTTTAATAGATCTAACATAACAGTTTCACACACTGTGTGATCTGTCAGTCATGTAATGCCGACCACTGCCGCTGTAGAGCGCTGTGGTCTCAAATCGTGACGTGGAGCACGTTATGTTCCGTGCGATGCACCAGCTGATTTCTAAGCGTGCACTTGCAGCCACGGGTGCAGATGGGCTGACGCCGTCGGCTGCAGCGGACAGTGCTGGTGATGTTGCAGGTGCGGTAGCGAGTACTCACCATGAGGTCGCGCAGCTGGTTCACCAGGGGCGAGGTGGAGAAGAAGTTGCCGACCACGGAGAAAATTTTCCCTTCCAACTTGGCGCCTCGTGTGGGGAGATGGCACGTCTGCTCTCGTCCCTCGCTGCCGTCGCTGCAACATCCAGGCATACGAGAACAGTGCCGCGGTCCTTTGTCAGGCTAACACGCTTACTGGGCTGCTCCACTCGCTTGATCAGTAGAGTGCATTGTGCATTGTGCGCTTAACATGCAGCCGGCCGGAATAGCCGAGCGGTTCTAGGAGCTTCAATCTGGAAACGCGCGACCGCTACGGTCGCAGGTTCGAATTCAGCCTCGGGCATGGATGTGTGTGATGTCCTTAGGTTAGTTATGTTTAATTAGTTCTTAGTTCTAGGGGACTGATGACCTCCGATGTTAAGACCCATAGTGCTTAGTGCCATTTGAACCATAATTAATCGAAACCCTCAGCTGCCAACAGGTGTTGTTGATATACCTCAATGGGATGCATAAGAGGGATATCGTCCCAAATTCTGTCCAAATGGCTTGTTAGATCGTCAAAATCTCGAGACAGGTGGAGGGCCCTGTCAATAAGGCTCCAAACATTGTCTGTTGGGGAGAGATCAGGCGACTTTGGTGACCTGTGCAGGATTTGGAAAGTTTGAAGACAACCAACAGAAACTCTCGCCAGGTGCGGGAGGGTGTTATCCTGCTGAAAAATAAGCCCAGGATGGCTTGCCATGAAGTGCAAAAAAACTGGGTGTAGAATATCGTCGACCCACTGCTGTGCTACAAGGGTGTCGCGAAAGAAAACCAAAGATCTCCTGCCATTAAAATAAATGGCACTCAAGACCATCACTCCGGATTATCAGCCATATGGCGATGGATAGTCAGGTTGGTAGCCCACCACTGTCTGGGGAGATCTCGAGGCACGTCTTTGCTGGACATTGGCTCTCAGTTCGAAGCCAACGCACCACGAAGGGATCGGTAGATATGATATACACGTACACACAATCAAATGATTAAAAATTTGGAAAAATTGGATGATTTATTCAACAGAAAGAGGTTTACAAATTGAACAAGTCAATAGCGCGGTGGTCAACCTCTGGTACTTACACAAGCAGCTGTTCATCTTGGAACTGATTAAGTAGGGTTGTTCGATATTCTCCTGGGGGATATGAGCGATATCGTACCGAATTATGTCCAAGTGGCGTGCTACATCGTCAAAATCCCAAGGTACTTGGAGGGCCCTGTTCATAACGCTCCAAACGTTGTTAATTGGGAATAGACCTTGCTGACAGGATTTGGAAAACTCGAGGCTAAGCATTAGGAACTCTCACCGTGAGCGGGCAGGCATTATCTTGCTGAAAAATAAGTCCAGGACGACTTGTTATGAAGGGAAAAAAAGGGCGTAGGATATCGTGGACATACCACTGTGATGTAAGGCTGCCACGAGTGACAACCAAGGGTTGTCCATCACATCTACCGATTTCCGTTCCATTCGGACAATTCACTCATGCTGTGTCCTTCTGTTTGGCTTAAAGTGTGTGATTAGGTAAGATGTTTTAACAGCTGTTACAGTTTAAGTGCGTGAAACAATTTACAGGTGGTGATAAGATGAAATAAAAAATATAAAAATATCTTAAATAAAGTACTTAAATAATTGAAACCGTCAAGACAGCGCGCAGCCCTCGGGAATAGAACAAGGAAGTAGGAAGACAAATTTAGAGTTGGTAGAGTAGTCGAATGTAGAAAGAAGCTTCCACGACTGAGGGTCCTCATCGAAAACCGATACTCGAGGCTGTATTGATTCAGAAGTGGGAGTGCGTTTAGCGTATGAAAATGACATTTATTCTTGTAATTAAGCACAGTCATTCGATACTTTTAGCCAACTGCAAATACAAAGAAGAGAATTATTCGGTATTCAGACATTCACCGCCGAAAATATTACTCCTGCTTTTAATGTCTTTTTTATCAGGGCTATTTCCGTAAAGCTTATTCATACCGTAACGAGTAACTGAAGAACTGAAATTGACGCCGAACCCCAATGAAAAAGATAAGCAAACTGGAATACATTTACCGCACGCATACAGCGAGAAATCAAATGGGAATTTTGAGGCCAGACTGGACGCTTTGTCTGCAATTATCTCCGCTAGGCAGCACTCCGTACTCATGAATGCACGGGCAACAGGCAGTCATTTCAAAAAGCCATTGAGAAAGTTCGCTACGTGAGTAATAGCGACGCTCAGAACAAAACGAATGCTAAGCGTTTGCCGGTATTCACATACATCCATTACCCGGTAGTATCTAACTAATTATCTAGTCGACGAGAGCCACGTTTTATGCGTGTGGCTGAGTTATTATGAGTCTTTAACGTACAGAAAAACATAGCTGACAATTGTGGAATCGTCAGTAACGAAGACTTTTTATTTCGAGAATTTGCTGATACACAGATGCATATTTGAGGTACACTTGAGAGCAAAAATTAGTGGGCCATTTCTGAATTCAACCAAGATACGATAGCTTCTCGCAGGCCCTTTAAACGCTAAAAAACCTGTGGGGTACAGTCGTTTCACTACACGCACTGGTTAACAGAAGAGATTACTAGAGAACACTGCGCATCATGGGAATCAGTCCAGATGCAAACTAATACCACCATACAACAAATATTAGAAAACACTTTATTAGAGATGAGACAGTTCCCCAACACTTTTAAATTAAACATCATTACAATAACTGACACTGCGGAAGTCATATCACACCCATTAACTGAGATGACGAGTTGTTGTTCAAGATACAAATTTGAACCCACTGTTAACAAAAAAAAGTTTGCATGTGTGATCGAGACACACGTAATATATCGAAGTTTTCACCTGTATCAGGACAAGACCAAATGTCCGAACCTGGAGATGAATGACGATACGTGTAGCACTGCACTGGGAACCCCATGAAGCTCATATTGCCCCTGAGAAGTTACCGAAAAAGGTATGTAATAAAGGGCAACGTACAAGTGTGAAACGCCATGAAGTAAAGTTTTGGTGATGGACAGGGAGTAGAATACAGTATCTCTATGAGCTGCTAAATAAGCACAATCAGATGTCCACCAATACCGTGATATGGAACCTGAAATGATGATACAAATGATTTTTGCCTGACAGGGATACGAACCCGGTACCTTTCGCTATTGTTTTATAGCTACGAATAGACATGAAACAGTTATTGTTTCTTCATAACTAGTGAGATGTGCACATATGATTGGATTGAAGAGTTCCTAGATAACAGAACGCAGCATATCATTCTCAATGGAGGGAAGTCTTCCGAAGTAAGAGTGATCTCAGGTGTGCCGCAGGGGAGTGTCATAGGACAGTTGCTATTCACAATATACATAAATGACCTTGTGGATGACAACGGAAGTTCACTGAGGCTTTTTGCAGATGATGCTGTGATGTATCGAGAGGTTGTAACAATGGAAAATTGTACTGAAATGCAGGAGGATCTGCAGCGAATAGACGCATGGTGGAGGGAAGGGCAATTGAATCTCAATGTAGACAAGTGTAATGTGCTGCGAATACATAGAAAGATAGTTTCCTTATCATTTAACTACAAAATAGCAGGTCAGCAACTGGAAGCAGTTAATTTCATAAATTATCTGGGAGTGATTTAAAATGGAATGATCATATAAAGTTGATCGTCGATAAAGCAGATGCCAGACTGAGATTCATTGGGGGAATCCTAAGGAAATGCAATCCGAAAACAAAGGAAGTAGGTTACAGTACGCTTGTTCGCCCACTGCTTGAATATTACGGAGATGATAGATAAACTACAGTGGAAGACTCTGCAGGAGAGACGCTCAGTAGCTCGGTACGGGCTTTTGTTAAAGTTTCGAGAACATACCTTCACCGAAGAGTCAAGCAGTATATTGCTCCCTCATACGTATATCTCGTGAAGAGACCATGAGGACAAAATCAGAGAGATTAGAGCCCACACAGAAGAATACCGACAATCCTTTCCACGAACAATACGAGACTGGAATAGAAGGGAGAACCGATAGAGGTACTCAGGGTACCCTCCGCCACACATCGTCAGGTGGCTTGCGGAGTATGGATGTAGATGTAGATGTTGGGCTCGAGGTAATGCAACGAATAGTTCTGTGCTGCATGGGGCTCCAACTCCGCGCATCTCGTTGTTATTGACCCATCACGAAGATACGTCAACTGCCAAATTCCCTTTCACCAGTGGCTAAGATCGCGCCGTTCGTAGACATCTGCAGGGGTTTGACATAGTGAGGAAGCAACAAAATGATGGGACAGTATTATCTCGAAAGGTTCAAATCCAAAGAAAAATTGGAATTGGAGATCGAATTCCAGCCCACTGCCAATATTTTCAAAGTCTCAAGGCCACTTAAAATAAGAAATGAAGATGACTTTACATGACGATTAGTTCGTGAACTAAAATAGCATTACTACTGTAAGAAACCTTACAAGAGACAGAATTTCTGGAAACAGCAACTTTTGCCTCTGACAGCCAAAACTAATCTCACTCTGTTCCAGTCAGTACCGAATGGACGGGTTTAATGTTGATTTGGAAATATGGCACAGTACTGCGTTCCTTACTTGACGTTATTGAAGGTGAAGATGGTACTTTTGTGGCTGCTAAATGCTGGTACCCCCAGTGGGAATCGAGCCCGTACCTTAGTCACTACAAGATAACCTCAGTCCAACCAGCCACCGAATTTCACACGTGTCACCGTCATGCTTTTGTCATAATGGGGTATGTAGCACAAGGTACAAGAAATGTTGACTTCCACTTGAGCTGTTGTTGTGAATAACCTATTCGTAGTCTAGTAATCAATGTCGTGCAGCGCGAAAGCAAAGCCGTGATATCAAACCCATCCTTTTCGTTTCTGTTTTAAGCCGTATGCCGTCTGTCTGACAGAACATCAGAGACAGTTTCGTTCTTTTTCTAACCAGCCAGTAACGGAAAATTCTTGCGGAAACATGTTTGTGAAAGGGCTCGGTGGGTACCTGTCACAGTAAGACCAATTTCAGCGCCATCGGCCAGCGGCCGCTTGATACAGACCGGCGTCAGCCAAGGTGGTCGCACACATCGGGCATTCAGCCTGTGATCTCCAGCGAACCTTATGATCTCGAATTGGCAACTAAAACATTGTGTAACGTTGCGTATGATATGATACTATGGTTCAGCATGTTCTGTAGCGATTTTGTTTGGCATGTTGCTACAAGCATATTTAACTGTGGTCTTATTTTTTTCAAGTTTGTAGCGTAACTCGTGCTATGGCAACTGGAATATTTCTAATTTATGGCGCTATCAGAAGCGTCGTTTATGCATTCCAAAAAGGAGCCTAAAGCGGAGTGAAGTCTAAAATTCGTGACATTATGTTTTGTTTTAGTTTAATAAGAGGGCAATACAAAACATCTCGAATGGAAAAACTGGTAGAAGCCGACCTCGGGAAAGATCAGTTTGGATACCGTAGAAATGTCGGAACACGTGAGGCAATACTGCCTCTATGACGTATCTTAGAACATAGATTAAGGAAAGGTAAACCTACGCTTCTAGCATTTGTAGGCTTAGAGAAAACTTTTGACAATGTTGACTCGAATACTCTCTTTCAAATTTTTGAAGGTAGCAGGGGTAAAATATAGGGAGCGAAAGGCAATTTGCAATTTGTACAGAAACCAGATGGCAGTTATAAGAGACGAGGGGCGTGAAAGGAAAGCAGTGGTTGGGTAGGGAGTTAGACAGGGTTGTAGCCTATCCCAGATGTTATTCAATCTGTATATTGAGCAAGCAGTAAAGGAAACAAAAGAAAAATTCGGAATAGGTATTAAAATCCAGGGAGAAGAAATAAAAATTTTAGATTCGCCGATGACATTGTAATTCTGTCAGAGACAGCAAAGGACCTGGAAGAGTAGCTGAACGGTATGGACAGTGTCTTGAAAGGAGGGTGTAATGGGAACATCACCAAAAGCAAAACGAGGATAATGGAATGTAGTCGAATTAAATCGGGTGATGCCGAGGGAATTAGATTAGGTAATGAGACGCTTAAAGTAGAAAATGAGTTTTGCTATTTGGGGTGCAAAACAACTGATGATGTCGAAGGAGAGTGGATATAAAATGTAGACTGGCAATGGCAAGAAAAGCGTTTCTGAAGAAGAGAAATTTGTTAACATAAAGTATAGATTTAAGTGTCAGGAAGTCGTTTCTGAAAGTATTTGTATGGAGTGTAGCCATGTATGGAAGTGATGGTTCAAATGGCCCTGAGCACTATGGGACTTAACATCTATGGTCATCAGTCCCCTAGAACTTAGAACTACTTAAACCTAACTAACCTAAAGACAACACACAACACCCAGTCATCACGAAGTAGAGAAATATGGAAGTGAAACATGGACTATAAATAGTTTGGACAAGAAGAGAATAGGAGCTTTAGAAATGTGGTGCTACAGAAGAAGAAGAATGCTGAAGGTTAGATGGGTAGATCACATAACTAATGAGGAGGTATTGAACAAAATTGGGGAAAATAGAAATTTATGGCACAACTAGAAGAAGTGATCGGTTGGTAGGACAAGTTCTGAGGTATCAAGGGATCACCAATTTTGTATTGGAGGAGAGCGTGGAGGGTAAAAATCGTAGCGGGAGACCAAGAGATGAATACACTAAGCAGATTTACAGGGATGTAGGTTGCAGTAGCTACTCTGAGATGAAGAAGCTTGCACAGGATAGAGTAGCATGGAGAGCTGCATCAAACTAGTCTCTGGACTGAAGACCACAACAACAAAACAACAAAACATCTGTGCCCTGTATGGAGTGAATGTTATCGAGAAAGTCAAGTTGTATCGCTTCAAGCACGATCGTTTTGAAATAAATTAATCACCGTATTCAGGAATACAAACAGGCGTTGAGAAGGACGTTTCTGCGATTTAGTACCATGGTCAATGACAGCGCACCCGATAACTGGCAACTGTATCAATTGACCTTCATACGACTCTTGCCTTCAGTTGACGATTGCGCTACAACGTCCACATGTTGTGACAGAGGTGAAACAAATGTTACGCTATTGACACAGCCCTTGGAAGACCCAAGAAATCTACTACGCCAGCACTATGGTTTGTTGTGGCAGTGCCCTCTTGTAATATTCTGTGATTGCTGGCTGGGTGAGGAGAGGGTCGTATAATAGGTGGCTGCCGGTTTCCTCTCACTACTTTACTAAATGTACACGTGATTAAAATATACTTTATTACAACTGAGTACTTAACTTGAATTATGCCCGTCGTCCACATCACCACTATGTACATTGACTACGTTCCCTCACAGTTAGCTAAGGTGCGAGACGATGACTATCACTGTGGAAGACCAGAGCTCAATGCGACTTGTTGAGTTGTAATGCGAACTGAGTCCCGATGTGACGTACTGAGGTACTGAGATTGAGACAGCTCGGTCGGGGGCTGCGGCCTATATGCACGCTGCCCAGATGGCATTGTCGGCGTGTAGGCTGGGGGCGTGTCTTGGTCTACTCTTGTCATAGGCGTGCCTAACTCAGCGCCTGATGTACAACGTGTCCTGTCGCCAACCGGTGTGCTGGCGAAGGCATACGCCAACACACGGTTGTCCGACCTCTTCTGAAATGTTACTGAGCACTGTGCGATCATTTTCTGAAGGCACTGACGGAGAACATCGTAAACGTTGAAGGAAGGCAGCGCAGCTGATTTTGTGGTATAGCGAATTAGGGGGGAGAGTGTCGCAAATGTTTTCTTTTTCTTTTTTTTCCGTTGAGGTTGAGGGGGCAGTGGGACGTGTTGGGGACGCAATATTAAAACAAACATTTTTCACTGAGGCGCTTTATTTCTATGGCGTTTTAGCGACCATCTTTGTCCTCTAAATACAAACCGTTTTTGTTGACAACGCCGTACAAGGGATGATGTTACAATTGTAATAACAATAGAGAAATTAGAGATCGCACGCAAAGATTTTAATGTTCGTTTTTCTCGCGCTTCGTACATGAGTGGAATGCCCGAGAAACTGAAATGATTCTGTGAACCCTTTACGAAACGCTTAATTGTGAATTGCAGAGTAATCGTCTACCATTGCTATGTAAATACAGTGCCTCAGCAGAACATAATATCCGTAGTACAGCACTTATTGTTTCAAAGACATTGGGTATACGTTATAAGCGCACAAAATGTGAATGATATACTATATACACACAATTAATTGGCAAAGTTGCAATTAAAGCCATTTTCTTTTAAAATCCATTTACATATCTTGGTAGAATACGTATTTTCTTAAGGTTAAATCTAATGCAGAGCGCTTGCAGGAAAGAATAGTTTCCTATGTTGTGCGATTGCTAGGCAGTTGAAATATTTTGTGGTCGCTACGTTTATCATGAGTGTATTCTTTAACTTATTTTCCGTTAAAAGTAGATGTCCCTGCTGATGTTATAGCAAAATAGCTCTATTTGCGTTAGTTAATATTACAGACTTGGGCGAGGTAGACGAAACGTGTTATCCTTCAAGAGATGAGGCTGGCTTTGCGTCCTGAGTCTGTACTAGGCGGTGTCTCGACAGGTACGAGATCCCACGGGCTGGCCAGCCAGCTGCAGTCTGGTGCTGAAGCGAGACCAAAGCGATCGAGAGCTTTAAGAACTTCATCAATACGAACTGCAAGCTTAGGTTTAAAATAATTATCAAATCTAAATCTGGTTTCATTGTGCAGCCTCTTCCAAATAGCATTATCATTATTATATGTAAAATGTGAACCAAGTTCTTCAGCATACTAATACTAACATAAACAGTATCAGCAGGTTCAGATACAATAAGCAGTTCAGTGGAATCGACAAGGTCTTTAAGTTTTCAATTTGACAGCATATCCACAGCTGTATTCAGCCTCCTCTGATAAGCTGATTCTTTAACTTTATCAATTTCTGTCTCGATTTCCTCAGATTCGACTTTCGAAGGCGGTTTCTGATAATAAAAGTATTTTACTGTAAACCCATACATATCAGTTACTGTTTTAGAATATATTACTCTGTCATACGAACAAATGAAATTCTTAACCCAACCAGACATATTAAACGAAGCCAATTCTGTGAACTTAACAAAATTTGAATCACTTTTTTCACCTCTATACTCAAAATTAAATGTAACATAATGATATTTGGTCCATAAACCAACAGACATAGGATTCTGAGGATTTTTAACGATTTTAAGCAGACGACGATTTCTTTTACCCGAGACGGACCAGCGTGGTCGCAGCGCATGGCTCTGCCTCTGGCGCTCTTTTTCACGTAAATACGTGTACTTCCCCTCCTGGCAACGCTGTAAGAGTGGCAAGGAGAAATACACATCAGGGCATTTGTTGTAATGACTCATTGGGAGAGGTCAACTCGAGACAGAGTCGTCGCTCTATTTGAAGGAGGTGGATGTTCCATCACAGAAGCTGCCAGGAGGTATGACGTCCCACATACCATTGGAACGAGATGGTGGCGGAACAACCTCGAAAGAGGCACTACCAACAGAGCTCCTGGTTCAAGCAGGAGGAGAGTGAGTTCACGGCACGAGGACAGGGAGCTAGTGTCTAAGAGCACACGAAATCCCTTTCTGAACACGTAGCATTTGCGGCTGGAGACCAACTTCCCTGACTCCAACAACCATTCGCTGAAGGCTGAGGGGCCCTGGACTGCACATGCGATGACCCGCTGTGAAACAGGAACTCAGCAAATACAATGTTTTAGACCGGAAGGCATTTGCGGAGCTCCAACAGAATGCATCGTGGGAAAAATGTAATTAGTTCAGATGGACGCTTTCAAAGTGCTTTGTGTTATTTCAAATACATCTATCTCTTCCCCTCCATCCATTAATACATCCTCCGTACTCGAAAAATTATGCAAACTATTTCGTCTTACATTTATTCATTGTTAATTTCTCCTCCATTCTCTCTGTCACTCTCTCTCGCCTCACTTACACCATCAACTCAATTGCCCTTCTACTCCGTTCTCCCAGAACGTTACAAACAAATTTAGCGGTTTTCATTTACTTTCTGCTTTCTTTATTGTCCTCTATCATTCCTATCAAAACCTATGAAAGTGTTCGTTTACATCCATTTGCCCATAATCCATTCTTCCTCTGTCCTAGATAAAACGAACTGTGGCCCACGTCTAAGTAAGGAATACTTTGCAAGCTTTTCACTATTTTATTTTGCACTTCTGCAGTCCTATACAGGCCTAGATCCCTCCGTCCTTCCTGCTAGCCTCCCTTGACAACTGCATCCACATCTACATGAATTCTCTGCGACTCACATTGAACGGCTTGGCACGGGGATCTTTGAACCACTGTCACACTATTTCTCTAGGCGCTTCAGTCTGGAACTGCACGACGGCTACGGTCGCAGATTCGATTCCTGCCTCGGGCATGGACGTGTGTGATGTTCTTAGGTTCGTTAGGTTTAAGTAGTTCTAAGTTCTAGGGGACTGATGACCTCAGATGTTAAGTCCCATAGTGCTCAGAGCCATATGAACCATTATTTCTCTACAGTTCCACTCTCAAAAGGTGCATGACAATAATGAACAACTAGACCTTACCGTGCAAGTACTGATGTCTCTCATCACAATAGTCATGTCTCCTATGTATGTCGGAGTAAACAAAATATCGTAGCATTCAGCGGAGGTGGTTGACGACTGGAATGTAGAGAAAACATCTTGACGCAAAATAAAACCTCTACGTTTCAATGATTTCCATCCATAATCGTTTACCATATCTCGTGACACAATATCCCCTATTTCGTGATAATACAAAACGAGCTTTCCTTATTTGACCTTTTTCGATATCTTCCGTCGGTCCTACCTCGTAGGCATCCCATACGAGCAGGAATACATACGAAGAGAACGAAGAAGTGTGTTGTAGGCGGTCACTTTTATTGATTTGTTGCATCTTCTCCGTATTCTACGAATAAAACGCAGTCTCTGGGTTTCCTTCCCCACAATATTTTCCACATGACGGTTCCAGTTTAAGTTGTTTTTGACATAGCTGCCAGATATTTAGATGATTCGACAACCTTTAAATGTGGTAGATCTCTCTTGTAAGAGAATTTTAACGGAATTGGTTTCGTATTCATGTGGAAAATCTCACATATTTTATTGTTTAGGGTCAATTGTCACACTTTGCACTGTGAAGATATATTTTCAACATCATTTTGCAATTCGCTTTGCTTTTCTTAGAAGTTTGCTAGACGGCAGACATGCCTGCCCCAAATCTAAGAGTTCCGATCTTTTGCGAAGTAGCTTATATAAGAAATAGTAGGTCTACGTCTGTTTACTTTCTGAATCACACTCATCGCTTCCGTTTCACACGGTGACGTCCCATCAGTTACTGGTAACTGTGACCTTTCAGACGAATCAAATCGAATGACTGAGACGACAATCCATAGGAAAACAATGTGGTTGGAAGCAGTTTATGAGGAATGATATCGAAAGCCTTTTTTGAACCCTATAAATACAGAGTCAATTCGAGAGCCTGTACGCAGTACGTCTTGCGAATAAAATGCCAGCTGTGTGATGCTTTCCAAATCCATGCTGGTTTAGATGTCAATAGCTAATATATTTCGGGATATGTCATAACATTGGAACAAAGTGTTTGTTCACACGTCGTGCTACATGTCGATGTCAATGAAATGGGTGTTTATTATCTTCCGCATGTACTGCAATGGTCTATGCGACATTCCAATCTTCTGCCTCACCATAGATACTACAATACTGCTCATGACATCGTAAGAAAAGTAATTAAGCCGGTGCATCGCTGATATGCAAGATGCAGTCCTGAATTGTTAGCGCACTCAAGAAGGACATTACCTGTAAAAACATCATTGTCCTGCTAGGACTAAGGTGACAACATAGTGGAACAAGCCTGGTGACGCTGTGATAGTTTTATTACTTCGTGGAATGACAGAGAATTATCTTACAAGATTCGCTTGATATATTCGTGGTATACCAATCAAAGATTCTGCATGAATTTCACATTGGTGTGTCATCGAGTTATCAAATATATGTTTACAGATAGGGGAAATTCACGCAGCATCTACATAATTTCGTTGTCTACATTGCGAATTATCTGTATTAGTCAGTCATCACAAGGCCAATGATGAGGTGATGAACGGTGCATTTGGTCACTTGCTCTATGAAAATGTCGACGCACTGTAGAGAGTAGAAGGCAGTAGCTCTTAGTTCCAAACTGGCGAGAGAGTAACCTTTTACTTCCTCTGTGACGGAGCTACAAACATCTATGTCGAACTCAGAACATCTTTAGAAATTTTGTCAACATAAGACGTCTGGCTGCTTCAGCAACCACTAGATCTAGAGGTAATAAATATAAAATTCTGTGCAACTGCTACTGAAAACACAAAAATTTGTTAATGAAATCATATAACTGAATGTCAACTGTGTTTCATTTAACAACTATTCCCACTGCCACGTTGTCGTATTTATGTTGTAGTCTGGTAAACCTTCTTGAGTATGACAAAAGACTTCACTTTTAATTAAGACAGCCATTCATTGCGGGTACACTGAAGGGCCAAACAAACTGGTATAGGATTCGTATTGAAATATAGAAATATGTAAACCGGAAGAATACGGCGCTGCGGTCGTCAACGATTATATAAGACAACAAGTGTCTCGCACAGTTGTTAGATCGGTTTCTGCTGCTAAAATGGCACATTCTCAAGTTGAAATTGCCGAAGAAAGAAATGTATGGAAAACATTGACACGAAGAAGGGAGATAATGAGACGACATTTGTTAAGACATCCCTAGAGAGAGCTGTAGAGGGTAAAAACTATAGAGGAAGATAGAGATGGGAATTCCAACAAGTAATTGAGGATTTTGAGTGCAAGAGCTTCTCCGAGATGAGGAGCTGGCCCAGAAGAGGATTTCGTAACGGGTCGCATCAAACCAGTCAGAAGACTGGTGACTATTAAAAAATGGATCGAGAGGGAAATCTCAAATGTTGAACTGAACATATGAATAAAACCTGCAAGAATATTGAAGACCATGTAGCAAGTCCAGTTCATCCGACGTCACTAGCTGACTGGATGGGTGGGGGTGTAATTAAATGTGTCACGAGCACACCCTGCCTGACTCAGCAGATGTATGGATCGAGCAGCTGACTGGGGTGGGTCCTGACAGCTATTAGCTCTGCTGTGCAAGCCACGGCTGTCCCATCCCTTGGTGGGCGCAGAAGAGAGTGAAATCCAGGGGCGCTGTACGCTATACGCTACTACAGCGGGATGTGCTTCGTTGACTGCAGCCAGGAGGAAGCAAAGAGCGACTGGAACCAGTGTCACATGACTGCTGTGTGTTCCTTTTCTACGGTGATAGAAATAAAAAAACAACGATATTGTTATGTGTCTGATACAAGAAAACTCAGATGAAGTATCGAAACCTATGACCCTTAGTAAATAGAACGCAGATCAAACTTTCAGATGAACAATTGGTTTTCATATTTGGGACGTATTCGAATTTATAATTTTATTTTGAGAACCCCGAGAGCAATTTATTATAATAATGTCGTGTGACGAGGGACTCCCGTCGGGTAGACCGTTCGCCTAGTGCAAGTCTTTCGATTTGACTCCACTTCGGGGACTTGCGCGTCGATGGGGATGAAATGATGATGATTAGGACAACACAACACCCAGTCCCTGAGCGGAGAAAATCTCCGACCCAGATACCGGGGGCGGACAGCAATTTTTTGTAAGTAGTATAGCGTTCTCTCAAACTAATTCCTCCATTTGCCAAATCAAGATTAGGAATAAGAAGACACTAACGAAAGATTTAAATTCATATATTTTGGACTAGGAAAGTGTACGTTATTCAGTATGAAACATTTCCAGTAACATGGCGGCAATCATAAAGAGTTTAGCTACTAATAAAGTATAGTTTTACAGGAAGGTAAAAGATTTTTTAGTGCCGAACAGTTTCTACTCCATTAAGGGGATTGAACTGGGCAGAAATTTTTTTGAGCCTAATTCCTTTATTTTCTCTTTGTTCCGCAGAGAACACATTTTTAAGAGTCATTCATACAAAATGTGCCATGAAAGTTAAAAAACACACAACAAAAAAAGTTTTTCATCTCCCCGATTCCCAGTAATCCTGAAGACAGACATTGACTGTGGACAATGTATCACAGATTAAGTACCTTTGACTGTTCACAGATGTCACTAAAGCCGCCCAAAGATGTAAACAACCACGCATGAGCAGCGCCTATTAGACGGAGGGGGCCCACAGCCGATCAGTTCCAGTCATTCCACCAAGAAGGAGGTACACGGCTCGTGTCGTCTATAGTTCAACCACGCCTAGACAGTCAATACCGCTGTTCGATCGCGTCCGCATTGTTACTTTGTTCCAGGAAGGGCTCTCAACAAGGGAAGTGTCCAGGCGTCTCGGTGTGAATCAAAACGATGTTTTCGGACATGGAGGAGATACAGAGAGACAGGAACTGTCGATGACACGCCTCGCTCAGGCCGCCCGAGGTCTACTACTGCAGTGGATGACCGCTACCTACAGATTATGGCTCGAAGGAACACTGGCAGCAACGCCACCGTGTTGAATAATCATTTTCGTGCAGCCACAGGAAGTCGTGTTACGACTCAAACTGCGTGCAATAGGTTGCATGAAGCGCAACTTCACTCCCGACGTCCGTGGCGAGGTCAATCTTTGCAACCATGACACAATGCAGCGCGGTACTGATGGGCCCAACAACATGCCGAATGGACCGCTCAGGATTGGCATCACGCTCTCTTCGCCGATGAGTGTCGCATATGCCTTAAACCAGACAATCGTTGGAGACGTGTTTGGAGGCAACTCGGTCTGGCTGAACGCCTTAGATACACTGTCCATCGACTGCAGCAAGGTAGAGGTTCCCTGCTGTGACATCATGTGGGGTCGAAGTACGCCGCTGGTGGTCACGGAAGGCACCGTAACGGCTGTACGAAACATGAATTCCATCCTCCGACCAATAGTGCAACAATTCACGCCCCCATCGTGCACATCTTCTGAATACCTTCCTTCAAGATAACGACATCGCTCGACTAGTGTGGCCAGCATGTTCTCCAGACATGAACCCTATCGAACATGCCTGGGATAGGTTAAAAAGGGCTGTTTATGGACGACGTGACCCACCAACCACTCTGAGAGATCTAGGCCGAATCGCCCTTGAGGAGTGGGACAATCTGGACCAACAATGTCTTGATGAACTTGTGGATAGTATGCTAATACAGGCGTGCATTAATGCAAGTGGACGTGCTGCTGGGTATTGAAGGTACCGGTGTGTACAGCAATAAACACGCAATGTGTGGCTTTCATGAGCAGTAAAAATGGCGGAAATGATGTTTATGTTGATCTCTATTCCAATTTTTTGTACAGTTTCCGGAACTCTCGGAACCGAGGTGATGCAAAACTTTTTTTGATGTGTCTGTATTAAAACCGCGATTTATTGCACGGGGCTGTGGGACACCTGAGAGCTCGAATGCATCCGATGTAATGCTATAATAGTCAATGACGGAATAAGTGACCAGTTAGTATCGGGTAGTATTACGATTGACATTAGTATCAGATAAAATTCTACTCTGAACAAGATTTACCTTCGTAATATGATTCGTTTATGGTAAACGTTCTGAAGGCATGCGGTAGTCCCGCGTCTGCTTAACTCGTCATTTAACTTGGTGTTTATACGAAGTGAAACGTGAATGCTCGAAAATGACAACAAAAGTGGTTATACGGATAGGAAAGATTCTGAAAGTAATCCACAACGTGCAAGAAACGCTTCGATTCGTTAGTATGAACCAGTTAATCGATATAACTTCGTGAAAATGAGTGTCTTTCGGCATCGGCCAAGAAATGGCCAACTGTACGGTGCTGGAATTACCGAAAAGGTTTGTTAAGTTTCATCACTGGAAAACAGAATTTGAAATTTTAGACGCGTGTTATTTCGAAACAACATTTTTCAAGTTGGTGGGAGCTATAACTCATGAAATATAAATTCAGTTACGTTATACTATTTTGTCACTTGTGAGTCGGCGTTTTTTGTACTGTAGTACGTAGGATTTTTAAGATATATTTTAATTTCGAGTTTTGTTGTGCGTTTTTGTAACGAATTTCTTGTCGAAGACATTGCCTTTTAGTTCAGAGGGCCGCCATTTTGTTAAAAACGACTTTCTTAAAAAAAAAATATCCCTACGTACTACGTTAGATAACATCATCTATTTCAAGGCAGTTATCGAAGTTTTGTTTTTGGCTGAAAGTTATGGCGTTCAGTGCTCCCATCAACTGCCCTCGCACTCCGCGAAGGCCTTTCGTCGATGTTGTGTAATGTCCTCTGGCTGGAAGTTGTTTAGTTTTAAAAAATACATTATACAATCTTAAGGATGTGTAATAAAGGTCGAAAGCCAGTTTTGTAATTTTTTGTCATTTTATTAATAATAGTGAATATCGGTACAAAAATCAGGCATTACTCCGGTCTGCTCCCGCAACAAAATTCTCAACAGCCCTAACATATGTAGATTGTACAGTGTTAACGATATTTCATAATATGAGGTTCATATCATATCTGATTGCTGGCCAAGTTAAGATTTGGCTAGCACGAAGACTTGCAGTAGAAACTCTCGCTGTGTGAGGGTGGGCATTATCTTCCTGAAATATAAGACCAGGATGGCATGTCATCAGGGCCAGCGAAATGGTGCACAGAATATCGTCGACGTACATCTATGCTGCAAGGGTGCTGCGGATGACAGCCATAGGTCGGTACTGTTATGAAAAGAAACGGCTCTGCAGAACATCACTGTTGGTTGCCGGGAGACATGGCGGTCGACAGTCAGGTTAGTAGCCCAGCGCTCTCTGGAGCGTCTCCAGACACGTCTCAGCTGTTCATCGGTGCTCATTTAGAAGCGGGACTTATCACTCAAGCCAATTCTACTCCAGTCAGTGAGATTCCAGGCCGAATGTGCCCGGCACCACTGCAAACTGGCTTTTGGTGTACAGAGGTGAATGGTAGCCGGCGCGAGGAGCACCGTGACCTTAGTTTCCTTCCTGTGAGCTGCCTTTTAATGGTCCTTGTGGGCGCTGAAGCACCAGCTGCACGTGGAATGGATGATAACAATGATTCCGGGGCCCTGAGTGACTCTCTGGCGATCGCTCGGTCCAAACGTTCTACAGCCTCTCTAGTTGGACCGCTTCCTTCTTGACGCTGTGTTCGGCCGTGGTTCACACGTTCCTAACAACACTGTCGAATAGTGGCATCGCACCTACTAAAATGGCGAGCGATTCGCCGATTACTCCAACTGGCTTCTTTGAGCCAAGCTATCCGTCAAATGCTGACATCTGCGTATATTGTTCACGCGCCTGTCTGCGACGCCCAGTTACTGTTGAACTGAGTACACGAAATAAAATTCGCAAAGACTTTATGCCCTGGTATCGACATGCCCCTTGTTTACTATCCTTGCACGCTGTGCAGTGAAATTGTACTGCAGCGTTACACATTCATCTGTAGGCCTCCTAAGTTTACAGTTTTGTGTTTTCCTTGGATACCTGTGTGAATATCAATCTGCGACCAGCTTGCGTAACTCCTTCGCAGTTAGTCGTTTTTTGAGAATGTATTTTATGCTGTGTGTCGCCTTCATGGCGCTACCGTCTACCGCCTTACACTCAAACAGGCGGATACCCGCTACCTGCAGATGGCACAAGTGAAGTGTATCGCTGCTGGTCAGCATGCGATCGTTTGTCCGTCAACCCACCAGTTTTAAACTACTAAAATTTCCTGTCAATTGCTGTTTCTCGATGTATAGCTGCTTTTGTGACTTGCCTCCAATTTATGATGGCAGGGGTGCCTTTGAAATACATACAGCCAGTTCCACAAGAAAGTGTGTGCCGTTATCTCCATGAGATAAAAGACACCATTATAAATATACGTTTGCACGAAAATACATGTTATTAGTAACTGCACAATTACCTAATAGTTAATCCAATCGCAGTCATTATCGATTTAGCTTGGCACCATAGCCTTCTTTCCGGTAAATCATCCACTTTTCCAACCTGAAAATATCGTTTGACCCACTTCGCAACGAATGCTTTTGACTTTCTAAGAATTTTAGCATCAGATCCATACGGAAGCTTTGGTCGCTTTTGATGATTTAAAAGGAACACTGCCCCGTGGCGCCTCAGGTATTTTGCACTCATTTTAAACTGCAACGGACAAAACAAACCATTCACCTCTCGCACTGTTTGTTATACATTGTGCAAAAGCGCATTGATTACAGATTCGAGATCACTGCCAGAGATATCGCTGCGGACATTACATTTAAAATTATGGCGTACTATTTCTTGTGGCACTGACTGTACGTCCGATTTCCTTTCTCATGCGTGTCCAAACTGAGTTGTGCTGCGCCTCTATCGGTAGTGAGTAAGATAGCCCAACGGTTAACACTAATTACTGAACCCTGACATTGTCAGGTTAAGACGGCGGCCTTAAGGTAATTTATGAAATAAAAAGAAATTAATGTCTGGACCGCATTTTTCTTTTTATCCTTAAACAATTAAAGCACGATAATTGTTTCGGCTGCTTTCCACAACTCTCTTCAGTTCTGTAAACAAATAGAACAAAAGTAGGCCAAGAAAATGTTGCACAATAATGAAGTATATAAAAGAATGTATAATAGCTGGACAAAATATGTAAGGAGAGCCAACTGCAATAGTAAAAGTGAACATGTAACAAATCCACTGACTTTCTTTCTCAGATCCAAATTGGGTGTTTATTCACTTTTTTTTAAAAATTAGTGTTGATAACTGCCGGGATTTACAGTCATCAAACGATGATTGCTCGTCGATTACTTATACTATAATCCAAAAACACAACACTGTTGACATTATAATTTTCTCTACTTCCATTTTGTTAACGTTAATGGGCATTATTCCGTTTCGAAACGTGACTTTATGAAATACATTCACATTCCAGTAATTGTTAAAGTCAGTGTGTGAGCTGCAAATTTGAACCTTGGTACGTATCTCCTATTTCACAAAAATTTCATTTTCTGTATTTCATATAATTATTGAACAAAATCAAAAATATAAAATTTGTCCTAATCCGCTCAATACCTACAATTTTAAGTTAAAGATTTAACACAATAACTCAAGTATGAGACGTAGAAGTTGTATATGTCTAGCGTAACGCTCAGCACGCATATTACCCAGGCTATATTCATTCAAGTTTTGGGAGTAATAGCATTTACCGACTTCAAACAAACTTTACATCCAATTTAAAACCTTTTCAAAACTTTTTTCTCTGACGCTTCCCACCCTGAGAATACTCTAAGGAGAAGAGTTTGTCGCTCACTACGTTTTTGATAGTAAAACATAAGCATCAGGTATGACGTTTTAGTTTATTAAATTTTTAATACAAAATATATTCCCCAAAACATTTTGCTGATGGTGTCCACACACGCCACTGAATGTACCTGCAAAATCATAACACTGTACGGCACATAATTCAGGAGATACGACATCATAAACAGTGAGATGTGTTCTATCTACATACTAGATTCGTAAAAGAATCGTGGGCGGGCTTACCGATTGTGACTAAACCAATAGAAAAAGGAGTTACGTGTGATCATGGAAGAGCTAGTTGTTTTTAAAATAATACCAGCTATCGTCCCATTAAGAAGTTCTCTCCGAGAAAATGGAAAATATTAAAAGGTGAGTCAAGTATTTACTGCAGAACGTAATTCAGTCAGAGGTAGGTTACTACGTGATATGTCCCCTGGTTGTGGCACAAAAATATCCAAACAGCAACACTGAACAAGTTTATTTATCAAAGATTAATAGCATATATACTGTGACGTGGACTGAAAGAAAATATAAAATAAGTCACTTACAGAAAAATAACAATAATTACAGTTCATTAAACACAGTAAAGAATCAAAGACCTGCAGGGCGCAAAATTGTCTAAGTTAAATGTGTAGGGATTTGAAAATTACGCTGGAATGAATTTGCAAGTCCGTAAGTCTGTAACGACGACAGAGCCTCATCTTATTCACCGAGGAGGCCACAAACACTCGAAGTCCATAGCTGACAGCTCCTAGGATCGCGAATCCAGGTGTGAATAACAGTCTAGTCTGGTCTGAGCACTGCCCTACATACTGCTTGATGCTAGGATGCCGCAATGCCTAGTTTCGATCACGTGCCTGCGCAAGAGAAGAGGTCCGTGCTGCCTGCGGCCTCTAACGTCGCTTGTGTCGTCTCCTGGTTGACGGTCAGAGCATGCGTTACGCATCTTCGAAGCACTGATGTGATCTTGGTTACAGACAGTGCTGGCGTTAATTCTCACTACAGCAAAACGTTCACCAACTAAACCGATAATTTGTATGAACCATAGCAGTTACATTAGAGCCTGGTGATTAACAAGCCAGTGTTCAAACGGATCGAACAATTTTATGGAAATAAGAGGGCAGTCCAAAGAGAAGGAATCAGGCTAAATGAGGATGAAGGGATGCGTCAGCACCCTGTATGACATCAGCGTGGAACGCCGGGGTTAACATTTACAAACAAGCACAGTCGAATAACAGCCAATATGGCTTTCGTGTGGGCTTAAAGATATAGCAGATAACTGCCAGGTTTCCCCACGTAGATCCTTCCTTACCGTGGAAGAGATAGTGGTTCATCGTATTCTTATGCAAGGTAAAGAAAAGAGGCAGTTTGTAAACTGATTGTCCAGAGAACTATGTAGGTCATAGGAAAGACAGATACAGTATGAAACGAAGCGAGTGTCTCAGTAATTGAAGGGATTTTCTCCACACAATCGCAGGAATTCGTAATACTTACAGTACCATTTTTAAAATATATTGGGTTCAGAAATAGGCACCTGTAACAACTAAATAATATTCATGTTAATAACGTACATCAGCAACCAGACAGAATTTGGTTGCCACTGAACATAACAGTCATAGATCGCTTCAGCAGCGCGCTAAGAAGACAAATGTCTAATCTAACCTGTGGACTGTAACTATTGTGTCCTTGTAATAGCATACTACTTCAGGACAGGACATGGCCATCTTTCACTAAATATAACGTATATTGCGTTGTTTTAAGTAGGAAGCAGACAGACAGCTCTGTTATTCTGCTATTAAACAGTAGCAATATCAGACCTCAGGCAAATTGAAGCTTTCCACGACTGGGATAACTTCATTTTAATTTGGTGTTATTTCTGTCAACAGTCTCCTATTACATCTTACAATTCCACAACTGTAATGCCCATGGTATCTAGGAGCTTTCATCGCACATTGTCTCACTAACTTCATTTGGCATACAATGTGATACAGTCGCTAAGATGATGATGATGATGATGACTTTGGTTTGTGAGGCGCTCGATACCATGGTCATCAGCGCCCATAGAAGCTCCAGTGTTTTCGTGATGATGAGGACAACACAAACACCCTCCCCGGCCGGAGAAAATCCACGACTCGGCCGAGCATCGAACCCGGGACCCCGTGATCCAGAGACAGCAACGCGAACCACTAGATCACGAGCTACAGGCACAGCAGCTGAGAAGTACGTTTGATATTATATTTGTACTGACAAAACGTTATTGGTAATAAACAGAATGATTTACTTTGTACATCTTCAGAAAGTGTGAAACGATGAAAATCAACGGGCGGAAAAAAAAAAAAAACATTGGTGCCACGGTGACCAGATACACGCGCAAGTCAACTTGAGTAGTCATAGTGTTCTCCACTGCCTATGTCGTTCCGTCTCGAACTTTAATCAGGTTCACTACAGTCCTCCTCAGAATACAATATCGTCCAGACTTTTTTTCCTTTATTGTATTTCGATTCCCCCACCCCTAGAGGTGGGGCGAGCTGGCAGCAGCGTAATAGGCCGCTCTACAGCCAAACAGAAAAGTGACGACAACATAATGAGAATATAAACAAACAATAAAAACAGGTGAGAAAACGGTGACATTTAAAAAACTATGAAACGGCGTAAAGTTGTGGAAGTTAAAATATAAAAAAAGGGGTTGACGATGCGATGAAGGCACACAGTAAGTAGACAGGCACAATTAAAAAAAATATGGCAACGATCTGGTTTCTGTTCGCATGAGATAACAAACACAGCTAGCGACAGTAGGTGTCTGTTCACAACACTGACAGGGGACGCACAACACTGAACACTCACTTAAAACAGCACTATAGAGGAGACACAGCGGCAGATGGAAGGGGGGGAGGGAGAGGAGGAGGTCACGTACCGATGAGGGGGAAAAAGGAGGGAGGAGAGGAAAAGAAAAAAGAGGGGAGCCAATGGAGGGAGAGGACACAGAAAAAGTGGGAGGGGGGCAGGGCGAACACAAGAAGGAGTGGGTAAGGTAGTGGAGGGGAAAGCAAAAGGACTCGGGGGGGAGAATGGAGTCAGAGAGAGGATAGGCAGGGAAAAAATCAGGAGAGGGAGCCCGGGAAAGGACAGTGCGTGGGAAGGGGAGGTGAGGATCAGAGTTGATAGGAGGGGGCATCTTCCAGGAGGGGGAGTTGATGGAAGCCACCTTGGGCAAGGAAATGAAGGGTGTAGAGGTAGAGGGTAGGGTGGACACAACGGTGAAGGCATGGCAGTGGGCAGGGGCTGGAGAGGAGAGGAGCAACCAGGGGATGAGGGGCATCAAGTCGGTGGGAGGTGGAGAGGACTCGAACATGTTTGAGGAAAAGGAGCAGATGGGGGAAAGGAATTAGGTCATAGAGGATCCGCATGGGGGACGTGAGGCATAAACGGAAGGTGAGGTGGAGTGCATGGCGTTCAAGGATCTGAAGGGACTTACAGAATTTGGGGGGAGGCGGCGGATATCCAGGTGCGATTGGTGTAACAGAGGATGGGACGGATCAGGGACGTGTAGGTGTGGAAGATGGTAGAGGGGTTCAACCCCCATGTCCGGCCAGAGAGGAGTTTAAGGAGACGGAGGCAGTTGTGGGCTTTGGATTGGATAGAACGGAGATGAGGGATACAAGTGAGGTGATACAGTCCAGAGATGGGTAACATATGTTCTGACTCTCGAAACGGCGCTCAAAGTTAGTGCAAACATACCAGGCCTTCAAAGTAATACAACTTCTGCCTCTATTGATCTCGTTATTGAGGGGACGTTTAACACTAATCTCCTCCAAGTAATGCAACATATTTTTGCTTTCAGTCAGGCCTTCAAAGTAATACAACTTCTATCACTATTGATCTCGTTAGTGAGGGGACGTTTAACACTAATCTCCTCCAAGTAATGCAATACATTTTTGCTTTCAGTCAGGCCTTCAAAGTAATACAACTTCTGTCACTATTGATCTCGTTATTGAGGGGACGTTTAACACTAATCTCCTCCAAGTAATGCAACACATTTTTGCTTTCAGTCAATTCGATTGAAAAAAATGCGGTATTTGTTGTGTAAAGTTGTGGAATATTCGCCCTTCAGTCCCTACAGTTTCATGATATGCTGGTAAGTGTGACGCTATACATTGCCTTCAAATCGAAAGGAAAGAGAAGTAATTGAGTTTCTTATGGCCGAAAACCAGAGCATCATAGATATTTATAGGCGCTTGCACAATGTCTACCGAGATCTGGCAGTGAACAACAGCACGGTGATTCGTTGCACGAAGCATGTGTCATCATTACAACAAGGCCATAAAAACCTGTCCAGTCTTCCGCGTGCCGGCCGGCCGCACAACAGCTGTTACTCCTGAAATGCTGGAACGTGCGAACGCTCTCATACGAGGTGATCGGTGGATCACAATCAAACACCTCGCTGCATAGCTGCGTCCCTGTTGCTAGTGCTGACACACTCATCGACCTGTTGGAGTAGTCTATGCTCGCTGGGTTTCTCGCCGCCTAGCAGAAGACCATAAAGAGTGATGAACGACTATCAGTGTTCTCCGTGAGAAGCAGTGCAAGGATTATAAGAAGGTTATTGATGTAGAAAGCCGTTGCCTCCAACGTCAACCAGCAGAGTAGTACCATGCGGACATACAGGCCCTGCCAGTAAGGTGCCGTAATACGGAGTTTTTAGCCAAAAGAGTGGGAAATAGCGTGGAGTGTCGGAACCTTGAATAAAACTAACCTACTTTCAGAAAAAAAAATGTGTCACATTAGTTATTGAACGACTCTCGGGTAGGATCCATCAACCCCGAGAGGATTAAAAGCAGTAGGAAATGTTCTAGTCCTAAAGGGATCATTGAGCTACCTGCCACCCAAGCGGACCATAGTTATACCTAGCCACTTTTGAGGGCGGACAAAGCCTATGTTATGCATCTGCCTATCGCCACTTAAGGCCCACCAGAAAGACAGACTGTCGTGAGTACCTCACAACACGAGTCACTGAGGTCTTATGAGTGCCAGCAGATGTTTCCGGCCGGGAGCAAGTAACTATTTCAGACGGTATCAGTAATTCTTGACTGCTCGTTTAAATGCACGTAAGCTCTCGATAGCGCACCCACAAATTGAAGACTTTTACTGGGTACCTTTTCAACAATATACTGATTTGCCGTAGGCGCCGCATGGAAATGTGGCAGACAAGCCTACTAGTGTGGCGTCACAAGTTCGCTGCAAGAGCAGATTTCTCGTGGGTGCCGAGTAATTCCCAAGTAGACATCTAGTCTCCAAACATGGATATGAGGCAACGCAATGTTCCACTCAGACAGAATCAACAGGGTATCTGCATAGATCAGGAGAGAATCAGGACTTATCCATAGCCACCGCCAGGGAGAGCCATCCGGTTGGTTGGTTGGTTTGGGGAAGGAGACCAGACAGCGAGGTCATCGGTCTCATCGGATTAGGGAAGGACGGGGAAGGAAGTCGGCCGTGCCCTTTGAAAGGAACCATCCCGGCATTTGCCTGGAGCGATTTAGGGAAATCATGGAAAACCTAAATCAGGATGGCCGGACGCGGGATTCAACCGTCGTCCTCCCGAATGCGAGTCCAGTATCTAACAGAGCCATCTGGACTTTCTATAAGTGATGGTCGTTTTCGTTCACTGGATTCAGTGCTAGACCAGAATTAAACACAAATCAATGGGGCTGAATCTTGAACTATTGCCTCACATCATCTTCATGCTACGGTTAAGTCTTTCTAAGGTTCCTAAAAATAAGCTATTGGAAGTAGCTGCTACTCTGTGTTGCCATCACGATGCGCAACATCTTTGACCCCGTGACGAAGCTGCGTAGCTGCAACATACAAGTAAGCTACCTCAATCCAGAAACCTATTTCGGTGGTAGGGGGTTCTCTTCCTGACAAATTTGTATGTTTGGCTGGCGTCAAGAGTATTTGGTGAATACAAGATTGAGTATAACAGAAGTACGGTGACGGGAGAAGGGTAGAATTTGCTGTATATTGGGTGCAGAAGTGTTTGCAGCAAGGAGTGTGAACAGCGCGCAGGTGGCGTCGTTCGGCAAACGAGCGCCGGCAAGTGTTTGCTGCGAGCAGCGGCCGCGCAGCGCGCGCGGGCTGCGCGGAGGCCCGTGCAGCTGCAGAGCGCCTGAGGGGGATTAGTTTGGATTAGCTGCGAGGGGCGGGGGAGTGGGGGCGGCGGGGGCGGGGGAGGTGGTGAGTGCGGGGGCGGGCAAGGCGGCGGGCGCTGCTGCGTCTAGTCTGCGAGCGTCATCTCGCCTTGGGCGGTCAATATGGCGAACAGACGATCACTGGCACCTGCTGTCCCCACTCCGCGCTCTCTCAGTGATTACACAGTGACGCCCGTTGTGATACAGTTCTGTCAAATTCTCCATTCTTTTCGTAAATCAAAGACCGATTACGAGCACTCGAACTGTTACCGAACGAATGCTTTAGAACGGGGCTGGGCAATAACTCTGTTCGTGTGCAGTGGTCATGCGTGTGTGCCATTATATCGCACGCAGGATACAATGGTCAGTGAGCAGTGACCAGTTTTCGTCCAAAGCGCTGGGCGAGTTCATCCGTCTGCTCGTAAGGGGAGGCTGTTAAGTGTTTCCACCCTTCAGTCAGTCAGTGATGACAGAATCGAGGCGCGCACCTTGCAATCTTCCTCAAATGATTTTACAAAAACTATTCGGCAAAAAAATTTAAATTTTGCTTTACTTATAGCTTTTAATGTCAGATTCATGATGATGTGCCCAGAATTTCGTTAATGGTCGTAGTTATTGTGATATTTACGCGAAAAAAAGACACTACGTGAAATTGGTGTGCAATGAAAAATAGAAGTCGCTATGATTTTGCGTTTGGTGCATATTACATAATATGTTGCTGTATATGAAATTTAGCTAACATTTTTCTTTAGACTTTGTTAGAGGCATCTATCTGTCAACAATCTAGAGGAAATTGATCTGATGTAGCACACTCATTTGCGATCGCGCCATGTGAGCAATGAAGCCTGGTGAAATGTCCACAACATTCCTCATATTTCATAAACGGTTTCAGATGACGAAATGAGATTTTGCAATTGAAATGAGATTTTGGCAAATGATAGCACGCAGAGAGGACAGTATTTTACAATATTGTTATTATGTAAAACTTCTTTATCTATCTTGTTATTCCGTTAACTACAGACTTTTTCGGTGAAAGCTTGTAATTTTTAAGGGTCATCGATAGCAAATGGAACGAGAAATGCTATTGGTTTTGTAACAATGTATGTGAAGACATTATACTTTTTTTTTTGTACTAGGGATCTGCTTTTTCATAAGCTACTGACTTTACTTTTCCACAATTCTACATCTATATCTTCATCTACGTGATTACTCTGCTATTCACAATAAAGTGTCTGACAGAGGGTTCAATGAACCACCTTCAAGCTGTCTCTCTACGGTTCCACTATCGAACGGCACGCGGGAAAAACGGGCACTTAAATCTCTCTGCGAGACGTGATTTCTCTTATTTTATCGTGATGACCATTTCTCCCTATATAGGTGGCTGCAAACAGAATGTTTTCGCAATCGGAGGAGAAAACTGTTGATTGAAATTTCATGAGAAGATCCCGTCGCAACGGAAAACGCCTTTGTTTTAATGATTGCAACTCCAATTCACGTATCATGTCTGTGACACTATCTTCCCTACTTCGCTATAATACAAAACGAACTGCCCTTCTTTGTACTTTTTCGATGTCATCCGTCAGTCCCACGTGATGCGGATCCCACACCGCACAGCAATACTCCAGAATAGGGCGGACAAGCGTGGGGTAAGCAGTCTCTTTAGTAGACCTGTTGCACCTTCTAAGTGTTCTGCCAATGAATCGCAGTCTTTGGTTTGCTCTACCCACATCGTTATCCATGTGATCGTTCCAATTTAGGTTATTTGTAATTGTAATGCCTAAGTATTTAGGTGAATTTACAGCCTTAAGAATTGTGTGACCTATCGCGTAATCGAAATTTAGCTGCTTTCTTTTAGTACTCATGTGAATAACTTCATACTTTTCCTTATTCAGGGTCAATTGCCACTTTTCGCTCCATACAGATATCTTATCTAAATCATTTTGCAAGTCGTTTTGGTCGTCTGATGACTCACTTAATAAACTTAATAAACCACTGTTTCAGAATACTGTCGCGATTGCGTCTGCACAAAACCGTTAGTGAGGCGAGACAGTGTAAACTCCATTGTATTTGGCAAAAGAAGCAAATTTTGACATTAAAATTAGAGGAATATGTTGGTTTCACTCGAAATTCGCGACTCATGACGCTTTTAGGAAAGTTACAAATGGTTAACAAGGCAGGCGAAAATAAATTGCTCCATTTTTGATAAATTCTTTTTAGATACTGACGAAAGCAGAGGTGGCAGTAGATCTTTGTGGATAGCCACCATGCAAGTGTGGGGATGGAGGGGCCCCACCTAATATTTACAGAAAATGTGAGCGTAGGTTCAAATGGCTCTGAGCACTATGGGACTCAACTGCTGAGGTCATTAGCCCCCGAGAACTTAGAAGTAGTTAAACTTAACTAACCTAAGGACATCACACACATCCATGTCCGAGGCAGGATTCGAACCTGCGACCGTAGCGGTCTTGTGGTTCCAGCCTGCAGCGCCTTCAACCGCACGGCCACTCCGGCCGGCGTGAGCGTAGGCTTCAGTTTAGAACGGCAGTTCCCTTCCAGCGCTAGGAATCTTCGATATTGTGAAACGCGTCTCTTCCACTGAAAACTCTTTAGTTTCCATATTTTTCGAGGAGATAGTGTTAAAAAAAGCCAATAAACATGGGCTCTAAATTGCGAGGTATGGGCACTTGTTTAGTACAAGAGGCGCGTTTCGCAGCAGTGAAGATGAACAAGGTCCGATAGCTCTTAAAGGTATGAATTTTAGAGCTCATATTTACTGGACATGTTTTTCTTGTTTTGGTCCATACTGCCTCCTTCAAAAATGTGGAAACCAAAGAGCTTCCAGTAGAAGAGATGGATTTCGGTACAAGAGAGTAACAAATGCTCTCGTATCTCTTAAGGTATGCAAAAGTTGCCTACTCTACAATATTAGCAACAACAGTGGCGGTACACATTGCGCGCTGTATGAGGTAACGGGACGATTTTCGATCATAACTTTCGAATCAGTCGTTTCCTCACCAGGACCCATTACCTCAAATTGATAGATTTGACCTTCTTCATCTTCTCTGAAGGTTTGTAACATCATGACGGAATCAAACTGCAGATGTCGGAATACACTTACCGTCATCGTTAACACTATTAATCTGCTACTTTTTCTACCCTACATGGTGTAGGTAGAACTAAGTTTATGATCATTTGCATTGGCAGTAGTCAAAGACCACTTCAGAGTTGATGAGGTGAACGGTTAGCCAAGAACGAAGTTCACAGCGGAGCGAAGTCGTCGTGAGCGTAAGCGTGCACAGACAGTCCAGGGAATGAAAGCCTAATACATGCAAGGTCAATCATTCTACCAGGCTTCAAAGAACTAGCGACGGTGACTGGAAAGTGTGGACCCGCGGTATTTCCCGGCACACTCGCGTCAGTGCACGGGACCGCGTGGTATGTCGGTATGTCTGCGGCTGCGGCCGCGCCCCTCCCAGTAGCAAGCTGCGTCCAGCATATGCATACCGAGAATCTCTGGCGTGTCTTCCGTATCAATAATCGGGATAACCGGGGAATCCGAATCAGTGTCGAATACTAAATTACTAAACACTTGATGAGCTCACATTTATGCTCGCCTAGACCCCTGATTATTGGGAGCTCTAATATGAGTGTGGCTACATGTTGTTGGTGTTTTGATACCTATAACACTTGGGTATGGTTGGCAAGTACAAAATGGAGCAATCACGTGAAATGCCGTAAGTAAAATTCTTGCAAATCAAGCAATAACAGACGATGTGGTACCGTGCGTATAACCTTTACTTAAAAAATCATTTCTTTAGCGTCCCACTCTCTAATAGCACGTGGGAAAATGAACATATAAATTTCAGATGATAGAGCACAACAATTAGTTGTACTTTTCTTGCAGGTTTTAGTCGGCAAATCTAGGTTTCGGCTAGTGCCTAGCCATTATCACTTGCACCATTTCATAGTAACAATGCATGTTCTAGTACGTCAGTTCCCTGTTCTTCGGGCTTCTGTCACAATTCTTTCAAGATTCTTTCAAGACTCACATTCTTTCAGAGAAGTCTCAGATGATGGTGGGATATGTATTGGCTCCTGCCATGGAATTTTGTTTTGATATTTTGGCCACTATTTGCGTGACAACAAAATTTGAACAAAAATAGCGGGGGATGTAAGTTGCTCTGTAGTCTTTGGGTGAAGTCATCAATGATGCATAAATTCTAAAACGCGTCATAACAGGTGATGAAACACGAGTTTACCGTTAAGATGTCAAAACTAAAGCTTAATCGTGCCAGTCAAAGCAGACTGAAGAAAACTCCGAAAATGCGGTCAAATATGAAGGTTATGATCATTGCGTTTTTCTAAGGGCATATTGCACCGTGGGTTCTTGCCACAAGGTCGAACAATGAAGAAGGAGTACTGCTTACAAGATCAGAGACGCTTGCGTGGAACAATAAAACAGAAAGCAAAAAACAAGTCCTGGATTTGTCGCGAAACTGTTCTTTGCTTTTGCACCACGATAATGCTCCTGCTCATTTTTCCGTGAATTTGTGACCAAAAACAATATTTTAATGATACCCTAGCCTCCATATTCAGAAGACATGGCCAAATTGGGCTTTTTTTCGGTTCCCAAAAATGAAGAAAATCTTAAAGGGTCGTCGTTTGACAACCGTACATGAAATTAAAAACGTATCTCAGAGAGAGCTAAAAGTTATTCCGAAGATTGAATCTGGAAGCATTTTGCGGATTGGAAACAGGGTTGCCTTAAATGTAACATATTTAATGTGAATTTTTTTGAAGGGCATAATAGTGGTGAAAGCAAAGAAATATTTTCCAAAACACAAAAATTGCCTTTATTTTTTGAACGAACTTCATACTTCGATGTTTCTCATACTGACAGCTGTTTTTTATTCGAATTCTAGAATACTTGATGTATCTTATTTGGCAAAACAATTTGGCTAAACCGTGAGTAGTAACGAAGTTATAATTAAATTGAAGTAAAAAGGGACCCCATTCCAGTTCCATCGAGCACACCACTGTTCACGTAATTTGTCACATAATAATTCAGACAGGCAAGTATCGCTCCGTTCAGGTATTTAATGGAAAATGAAACAGTTTTTAAGCTTCATAGGTATCTCCAACAGTAAACTGTAGGGTAGTTTTGTAGAGAATTTGTAAATAAAGCAAAATATTTATGCAGTGTTAAAAGTTCTACGTGTTCTAACGCGGGCGCCGTGTTGCGCAGTTCACATGAATATTAATGGCGGAGCGGTTAAGCGGATTAGTAACTTTGGCTGCACTGCGTTGCAGAATCAACACGTTTATTTATTCTGTGGCGTTTGGAATCGCTTTTTAATGCAGTGTCCAGTGTTACAACTATGTCTCGTGATAACCACGACTATGAAGGTCGCCTACTTTTGGTGGTGTGGAGATATGCATGCGGTCATTTTATTTCGAAGATGTAAAAACTATTAAAAGAATAACGACAGAACTGCGAGGGAGACATCCCACAAATCAGTGAACGGTAATTTGTAGAGAACGAATGCAGATGCGTCGGGTACACGAGGAGTAATGGAAATATATTTATCTACCCATCTAATTTTGTATCTCAATGTGCTTCTAACGAAAATTGTAAGTGGCGATCAAATGAGAACGAGATTTGTGTAAAAGAAGAAGTATAATCGAACAATGTAAAATTCATCACAAAATAACGACAGTATTATGAAAAGGATTGATTGCTACTCGCGATACGGAGGAAATATTGAGTCACAGACAGGCACAACAAATAACTGCAAACATGTGAGCTTCCGGCCAAAAGGCCTTCTCCTAAAATAGAGCTTGCGTGAATGTGTGTGCTTTGTCTACTTTAGAAGAAAGCCTTTTGGTCCAAAGTAGACATGTTAACAATATTTTTGTTGTGCCTGTCTGCGACTCAACATCTCCTCTATATGGTGAGCAGCAATTTATCCTTTTCATGATATTGTCAAAAATGTAAGTAAACTGTTTATTATTTCAAAAGTAACCACCTTAACTGTTAATACATTTATCCCTTTGTGAGACAAGATGGTCAATGCATTCATGGAACAATGTCTGCGGTTGCCTACGGAACCATGATTTTACCCAGGCCTGCACTTCTTCATCCAAAGCAAATCGACGGCCGCGAATGTCTTTCTTCAGGACACGCATGGGGCTGTGAAGGATGTCTAAGGACTTGCGAGGGAAACCCTCTCGAGCGTAGTCGAAACAACTTGGGCAACATGTGTGCCGGCCTGGGCACAATACTGGTTCTGTAGGCAACCACAAACATTTTTCGATGAAGGCATTCGCCGTGTTGTCTCACAGTAAGATAAATGCAGTAACAGTTACGGTGATTGATTCAGAAATAATAAACAATTTACGTACTTTTTTCCATCTCTCTGTTTTTCGTTTGACTATCCCTTATACTACTTCAGCGTGTAGAGACCGATTATATTCTGTTGCTGCCCATTCAGAATGCCTTTGTCTGTGTCCAGATTTATCTCTGGAAAGCCACAATAGGTCCTACGTTTGGCATCATTTTCCATAGCCGTTCACTACTCGTAGAACGATTTCCTGTGTGTTATTACATCTTACGTAATTTCTTTCGTTATACTCCAATCTTGTTCGGGCATTACGTATAAAAAGGCGAATAGTGTTTCCTTGGGAAACATATAAAATGTTTTCCCAAATTATAGAAACAATCCATCTACAGGGTTGGAGAAAATAATGTAAACACCTTGGTGCAAATATCTGATATCCTGGTCCTGTTTTCTGTCTTAGACGTAACAAAACGTGTTTGTTTGCCTTTTCCTTGTAGTGTATACCTTTACGTCACTATCCTCATGATCGCGAGTGTCAGGTACGGCTTTATACTTTTTTTCTATGGCTTGAATTTAATTGCTGCCGAAAAAATATGATCCTGAGGGTCACTCCAGTTCATCTAGTACCGGCAGGACGCCACTAGATCGCAGCTTTGTCCTCTTTTCGATGTTGTTAGGTTTGTTTGTTATTGTGTCTGTGGTGTTTGCAAGTGTCTCCACCATCAAATTCGTGAGTGTTAGGCGTCGCAGCGTTCTTCATTTATTGAGGTCATTTTTGCTTAACTACAATTTTTTCGCATCCTCGCATGCTGATTACTGCACTATTACAATCTTGTACGGAATTGTTATCAAATGCAGCGAAGTAAACCCCACTGTTTCGAAATTTAACGTGGTATAATGCATTCGAACATTTTTGGATAATAAATAGATTTACTGAGGAAGATGTATGAAGTTGCTTGATGGACCACATTTAGAAGTAAGTGATGAAGATGGTTCCGAAGATCTTTTTGTGCCACAGAACATTGGTGCAACGAGCTAGAATTCTGATACAGATGAAATACTAGTTGAAACTGTATCAAAATCTTAGGAATAATAATCAACCAAAAGCAGAAACTCCCATGAAAGTTAATTCTCCACAAGCAATGAGGAAAAAAAACCTATCAGACGAGAAATATGTGTGGAAGGAGAATTTATTCAAACCTGAGCATCTTTCAGGACCGCTGGATTTTTCTAGAATACCGGCACGATATACTGCTTGTCTCTAGGGTACTGTAATATATTTTGTTGTTTCATCAAATGAATTGTCTTTCCACTTTCGTATCTGTTGCACACTCCATTCCAATATTTTACGGCATGTTTCACAGATGTGTTCTTTAAGACTGGTGAAGATATCGTTTATGTATTTGCATGTTCATCTTCATGAACGCATTCAAATAATTTCAGTGCACTGAAGTGATTGCTACTTCTATAAGTGCTCACTGGGATTCATGTGGTACTCGTCCTAAAGTCGAGACCAGCGTCCAACCACTTCTCAACTTCTCTTGGGATTTCTGTACGGCAATAGGTGCAGAGTAATATTCGCGAACTGTGCACTACGACAGAATGTGGCTATACGACGGTGACCTTGATTCGTGGGAATTAATCCATCGTACCTCAATGTGTGCAACGTTTTCGCAAAATATCTGAACAGGACCCTAAGACCACCTGATAGAAATATTCAAAAATTTTTAATATACCCATCAAATCATGTGTTTTCAACCTCAAGCTTCTTTCAGAGCTATTTTAACAATACAGGTATATCGCATATTCTGGCATCAATTATGTCCTATTAAAATATATTACCATGTATATACAAGAAGGTAGTGTACGTGGAACAGCCCTGGAGATACTGGAAGGTTTTGCGAGTTGTGCAGCAGAATAACTGATGATGGCCGAAATAGAGAGAATATTGGCTATAGATAAAAGAGCACTTCCGAAACAGAGATATTTGCTAACGTTTAATACAAATGTAAGTCTTATGAAGACTTTTCTGAACGTTTTGTATGGAACGTAGCCTTTTAGGGAAATGAAACGTGGACGACAAAAAGCTCAAACAAGAAGAGATTAGAAGCTTATGAAATGCGCTGAAGGATAGATGGTTAGATCCAATAACTGATGACAAAACACTAAATTGAATTGTGGAAAAAAGAAATTTATGGTATAACTTGACGAAAAACAGGAATCGGTTGGTAGTACACATTTTGAAGCATAAAGGAATCGTCAATTTGGTAGTGTAGGGAAGTGTGGGGGATAAAAATAGCAGAGGGAGGCTTTTTGGAGGACAGTAGGCATGTTGATGGTTGTAAAAATTATGCAGAGATGAAGAAGCTTACAAAGAACAGGCTGGTTATGGAGAGCAGCATCAAACTTATCACCAGACTGAAGATCACTACAACACAGTTGTCTGGAAAAAAACCTTGGTGGAATTTTTCGATTTTTTTGAACGAAAGAATCTTTGTTAGTCTGCCTGCAGTGATCTCGTTCTGAATGTTGTTCGTCAATTGAGTTTATAAGTCACATCATTAGCGTAAAATTGATCATGGAGATTATTGCGAGCAAATGAAATTAAAATTGACGTGAAAAATGCACAGTGAGGCAAGTACATTCAGTTAATCCAGTTGAAAAGAGGAAACCGAGATGGAATTAGGGTCACAGTAGCAGAAAGTTGCATTGAACAATAGGGAATCTCGATAGGAAATTAGATATCTGCAGAAAGTAATTTTCAGATCTTAATAATTTGGATCACCATCTACTACAAGAGATTTGGCATTGGTTCAGTTTATATTAAAAAATAACTTTCATCGATTTGCTTATAGTTTTCTTCTTTTTTCTAAAGTTCCAGTTTCAATTTTTTTCCATCCTATATCCTTCAACAAGGTGTTAAGGAAACAGCTGTATAAGCATATTTTAGTTTATATGAAACAATATGTTTTGCCGTTTTGCGAGTAGTGTGATATTTCGCTCAATGTGCCACTGTTGTAGAACGCCTTTATTAACATGGGGTTCGGATAGGCTTGTGACGTAACACGCCGTATCTCGGCTGTCGCTGCTTGGTGCGTCCGCCAGCGAACGGTGATTTTATGGCTGCCTACGCTAACTGGCAAAACAAAAAGGAGCGTAGGCGGTTGGCAATGTGTGCTGTGAAAGTAGGCGGAGATTTGTCACGCACGTAATTTCGGGAGCCTATTTGAAGCTGGTAACGGTCGAGAGATCGGAATGTAATAAGGAAACATTATAACACATACAAGCATGTGTCACGTTGAGTCCTACCGTCTGCGAACAAGTTTAAGCGTATGGGACCACAATAGTTCCCTTGCAGATGAAGGCTACTCCAGGAACAGAACGAATATCTTTATTTTTTACAGTGAGGCCTAATGTTCAAGCAGATGGCACAGAAAGCTCGCTATGTAAGAATATTGTTGTGGTGTCACCGCCAGACACCACACTTGCTAGGTGGTAGCTTAAATCGGCCGCGGTCCATTTAGTACATGTCGGACCCGCGTGTCGCCACTGTGTGATCGCAGACCTAGCGCCACCACAAGGCAGGTCTCGATATACGATAGAGCACTCGCCCCAGTTGTACGGACGACATTGCTAGCGACAATACGGACGAAGCCTTCCTCTCATTTGCCGAGAGACAGTTAGAATAGCCTTCTGCTAAGTCCATGGCTACGACCTAGCAAGGCGCCATTAGCCTTACCTAGTTTGAGAGTTATCGTATAAATGTCTCAAGAAGAACGCTGTATTCATCAAAGAATAAAAGTTAAGTATAAAGCAGCTACGTACTTTTCTTGCTACCATTCAATAGTTATCCTGTTCCAGACTTGACGCCAGTCGGCGTGTGTGTACGCGTGCCTTTCTTTCGGCTCCCTTCCCAGTGTGGCGTAGCAAGCTTGTTACGCCACAACAATTGTAATATTTCATAGTGATGTTAGAGACAATGGAAGGTAAAAGCCAACATTTTCCAGTGTTGTGAGGTGGTTTACATAGGATGCACATTAAAAAAAAACCGACAAACTGCAGGGACGGGTTCCCGGCTGAAAATGGGCGAAAAAAAGTCCTATGAAGAAGTGTCCGGAAATGCATGGTTGCCTCGGTAGACGGCGCTGAGGAATAAAAGTTTCTCTGACCACGTGCCGTGTGTTATTGTGTGTTGCAGGATGTGTGATTTATGCAGCGTACTGTAAGCAGCAGAATGGCCCGATGTTCATGTCGGGAACAGGCCGAGATGGTGTTTCTGTACGGCCAAGCAGATGGAAACGCTCGAGAGGCAGCACGGCTTTACCAAACCAAGTACCCTCAGAGACACCAACCACATCACACAACATTTCAAGCCCTTTTTGGCCGTTTGTGTGATCACGTGAGTATCCTGTAGAACCTGGTCCCCAGATCTGGTGCTCTCACAGTACGCCACGTCCCTGAACGTTCGTCGGTCTGAAAGGACCCGGGATCACACAAACGGCCAAAAAGGACTTGCAGTGTTATGTGATGTGGTTGGTGTCTGCGAGGGTACTTTTTCTGGTCTAGCCGAGGTGTCTCTCGACCGTTTCTATCTGCTTAGCCGTACATAAACGACATCTCCACTTGCTTCCGACATGAATACCAGACCATTCTGCTGCTTACAATCCACTGCGTCGATCGCTTAGCCTGCAACACACGAGGAACACATGTCAGAAGAACTATGCTTCATCAGCGCCATCTACCGTGTCAACGATGTATTTCCGGACACAGGTTCGTAGGTCCTTTCCTCCTCCATTCCCAGACAGAAACCCATCCCGTAGTTTGTTGGTTTTATTATTGTTCATCCTGCACAACTCGAGTAAGAATATGAATTATGAGAAGGAGAGTGTGTAAGAGAACAGAAACAACACCAAACATCGAGAGAAATTTCGAGGGTGTAGAATCGACAGTAAAATGTGGATCACTACTGATGTTGACATTTCAAACGGCAACTTTCAGGATATTACAGAACACCTTTTGGGTTTATAGAAAGTAATTTGTTGCTCGCAGTGTCGAATGCTGAGTAATGTTCGAACATAGTATCAATAACAAGCTAGCTGTCACAATTCGGGAATGTACGAGGGTCACTCCAAAAGAAATGCACAGTATTTAAAAAAAAATCCATCTTTTACTCTACATGTTTGAAAGTTTTACAGTATGTACATACATCCTTTAGGAGCAATATTTACATTTCTCCACATAATTTCCATCCCTCTCAACTGCCTTACGCCATCTTGGAACCAGCGCCTGTATACCTGCACGGTAAAATTCTGGACCAACCTGTTGGAGCCACTGTTTGGCTGCGTGCACAAGGGTGTCATCATCTTCAAACTTTGTTTTACGAAGAGAGTCTTTCACTTTCCCAAAGAGATGATAGTCACATGGATCCAGGTCAGCGCTGTAAGGCGGATGTTTCAGTGATGTCCATCCGAGGTTGTGATCGCTTCCATGATTTTTTGACTGACATGTGGCCGTGTATTGTCGTCCAACAGCAAAACATCCTGCTTTTGCCGATGCGGTCGAACACACGTTTCTTCAGTGTCGTCACATATGCATCAGAATTTATGGTGGTTCCACTTGGCATGATGTCCACAAGCAAGAGTCCTTCGAAATCGAAAAACACCGTAGCATAACTTTTCCAGCACAAGGTGTGGTTTTGAACTTTCTTTATTGGGTGAATTTGCATTGATTGCCTCTTCGTCTCTGGTGAAAAACGATGGAGCCATGTTTCATGACCTGTCACAATTCTTCCAAGAAATTCATCTCCACCATTCTCGTACTGTTCCAAAAGTTCGCGGCATACCGTTTTTCTTGTTTCTTTGTGAGCCACTGTCAACATCCTGGGAACACACCTGGCACAAACCTATTTTAACACCAACACTTTCAGTATTATGCAAACACTTCCTTCCCCTATCCCAACGTAGCGTGACAATTTGTTCACTGTGATGCGTCTGTCAGCAGTCACCAATTCGTTAACTCTCTGCACATTGGCTGGAGTGTGTGCAGTACGAGGCCTGCCGCTGCGAGGACAAACCTCAATATTACCGTGCCCGCTTTCATCACGTACCCTGCTTGCCCACCGACTAACTGTACTGCAATCGACAGCAGCATCTCCATACACCTATTTCAACCTCTTGTGGATGTTTCCCACTGTCTCGGGAATTCTATGACAGCACTTTGCTTCTGATGAACGTCAAGTGTAGCAGCCATCTTGAAGACTCACGGGAACAGGTTGAACTAAGTTTGAAAACAAGCGCGAAGGATGTATTTACACACTAAAACTTTCGCACATGCAGAATGAAAACTGTATTTTTAAAAAATAGTGTGCATTTCTTTTGGAGTGACCCTCGTATATGTAGATACCACAGAGTGAAATAGTATAGGTGGTGTGTGTAAGATCAATAAGGCAGCAGATAGCGTAGCACCATCGTCTATTACACGGAATACGGAATATCTAACCGCATGTATGGCCTGGGCAAGAGGGCCAGTCACCGTAAAAAGGTCTCTTGCAGCAGTGCAGTGACACAGCACGGCGCCACGTCACCAGCTGAGCGCCGACGACCGCCTGCCGCTCAGTGCCCAGCTGGTTACCGCCAGCAGAGACACTTCGGCACGCAGTATACGTGACATCTGCAGCAGCAGTATCTCAATTACCCTGATACGACGCGTATAAATACTAGCCATCCGGCCAGGAATGTAGCAGAATCGGTGAGTCATGAGCCATCGAGTCTGCTCGGCTCCATCCTCACCCAGACGGGACGACCCGACAACGGCTGCAGCCACGGCCGGATGGACCGAGTCTCGAACTGAGGCTATTCCTGCAATCGAGCTGGCAGCCAGTCCGGGGTTCGTGCCCGAATGCGTTCGCCGCGCCACGCCGGGCCAAGCACGGACGTTATACGGCCTGCAGGGATGGCGCGCTAGCGTCAGCTGTCGGCCGCTGACGCTTCTCAGCGCTTTGTCAGCACACTGGGGCCCAACAGCGAACGTAACATTCGAGGGCGCCTCTACTGTACAGGTACAGAGACATGATAGATTGTCGTAACGCTGCGCCACACAATGAGGGCACGCACCTGCAGCTACTCTAAGTTCGTTGGAACAATAAAGAGGTTTCATGGACGCCGTCTGTCTTTCTGCAGCTGCCTTACTCCACCTATGGACTCCTGTAGCCCTCGCCAACCCACTGAGCCCATAACGCACAGGTGGGAGAGCCAGACTCCATACAGATAACGATTACAATGTCTATTCCATCGCTTCGCAGTTGTCACAGCGCACCGCACCGCTACACAGATATGCGGTAGTATCGAAGATCTAAGTGACAAAACTCAGAGTACCTCTAACGAGGAAGGCTCGCCAGAAGCCAAGTTAGCGTCCATCATTGCTCGAGTTAGGGCCAGCAGATTCCAGTTTTCTATGTGGTCAGGGAAAGGGGGAGGGGGGGGGGGCGGATGAAGTCGCGACAGTAGAAAGAAACTAGTATATGATCAGCACATGGTGCAAAGATTTGCCGCTGACTGTAAACATCACGAAATGTTTGAAGGAGATCATGTTTCAGAAACACCAACACTTGCTGATGGAATAACCCTTTGTTCACTTCCAGTTTCGTTCAGTCAGTCATAGTTAAGTAACATAAACTTCTTTACATTAATCTTCTGAGGTTTACTGTATGTTCCTCACATGTTTAAATTATACAATTAAAGTTTATTATTCTTCTTTGCCACTTAGTTACCCGTTTTATTCTGTTTTATTATTACATGGCCAGAATAGCAGCGCTGATATGTTTATGTCTGGGAAGCAGGAAAGGCAGTAAAACCATTACCTCCACTATTCACCTTCAAGCGGAGTGCAGTCACTGTCTGCACACGTCACTTAATGAAGTACCCTTGTACAGCAAGATGGGAGACACAGTGTGCAGTGTCTCTCGCCAAGGCTGCTCTCGACTGGCTGGTGGCATAAATCATGAAACCACCTTCCCGAGTGATACTGCTGTTTTCCACAGCTGTATCTGTTGATTCGTCGTCTGTTATTTGTTTGGGGTATGATGTTACCAACTCCTTTTTCGGAGCTATGCGGACTGATTTTATTGTGTTTTCAGTTTCCTCATCCGTGCAAGTGTCGCTCCTGCTTGAGTCTCACACCCTCTTTTGGCATAATACACTGCCTTTCTAATGCCCTAATGTCACAGCACTAAAATCTGATGTCACGCCGGAATAAGCAAACAGATCGCGTTGGCTAATGATTAGCGATTTCGGTTAGTAGCGCCGAGGTCGTCGACTTGATTCTCGGTGACCACTCCAAATTTTTCTAAGGTGGAAAGGCCAACTGTAAGGCTACTTGAGTACAAATACACTGAAATTGTCACGCATGTCGCCGAAGTGATTGTACCAGACTGGGTAGAATACGAAGTTTAATTATCAGCATTCTTCTTTTTTCAGGCTAAATATCGCAATGCTTCGCTATTAAACTAAGTATCTGATTCTTTGCAAAAGATTCCACAGAAATTCTACAGGATTTAGTTCTAGATGATACGGCAGGAGCAGAAGGGCAGCTATTTTCTGGCAAAACTTTCCTAACGGAATAAAATGGAGAAAGTTGGTGCTCCTTAATTAATGTCAAAAGTTCAACTTTTCTTGTCTCTACGTATTTCAATATTTTATGTCTATTTCTATGTGATAATCCCACGTATTCCTGTCGTAGTTACAGAGGAGAAGTAAACACGAAACGAAACTCAGCATACACAACCATGAAAAGTTTTCCAAGCCTGTTGTTTGACAGTACTATCAGCACACCGTCACTTTTCAACATTTATTCAGATGCTAGCGTTCATGAATCCATGATTCGTCTAAAAGCACCACTGGCTATATTAGTTCTGGTGTTTCAGTATCGTGCAAAAAGAGGATACTACATCAGATTTTTACAAGTACGTTCTCTCGTCGGCACATAATGTCTCCTTTAATCTGGCACCTTTTAAAATTAAAACCCATTGGTGCAATTGCCCGAAAGTCTATTTCCTTGCGACAACAGCTGTGAAGGTTTTGCAAATATGATATTAGCTTGTATTGTTCATAATATTGCTGAAATTTCCATCTATTAACGTATTTATCTATCCTGTAACATGAATAAAATATTTACTGCGTGAATTTTATTTATTCCGTTTTGAGTCGGATACCGAATCGTGCTCCACTCACCTTTGTGTGCCTCCTTCTGTAATCTGCACGTCACTCTGAGGTCGCCATCTCTGTCTGCATTATCACACATGTTTTGTCTCTTTATAAGTCAAATTAATTATGTCAACCAGAAGTTGTCGCTACTTCCTTCGAATGTACTTTCCACGTTCTCTTTTCACGATCGCTTTTCGTGCTCTCACTGCGAGATAACAACGTTCACTAGTTGAGAAGTCGATTCGGATCGTACCTAGTCACATGACAAAGTTAGTTCCCGCTACTTCTGGGTAACCGGTTCGCCTCGCCGAATAATGCATGAAGTTGAGCTGTACAGCTGTATTTGTTGCGTAATAGCCCGCAGCGTTGTAGCGACGGCAAGTGACTGTGAAAAGCAGAGATACTCTAACTCACCTCTGCGTTGGTAAGATGTGTGTGTATGAATATGTGAATTCCTAAGGGACCAAATTGCTGTAGTCATCGGTCCCTAGACTTACACATTAGTTAAACTAACTTATACTAAGAACAACACACATATCCATGCCCGAGAGAGGACTCGAACCACCGGCGGGAGAGGCCGCGCAATCCGTGGCATGGCGCCTCTTGCCGCGCGGCTGTAACGTGTAAGCGCGCTTGTACGTTCCTAATGCATTTTAACTATGTGAAATTGAAATGGCAGCGGCCGCTGTATTAATGGCTAGAGCCGGAAATTGCACATCGTATATTTTGTTGTCAGTCTGTGTCTTATTGTCACGTAGAAGAGGGTGTAATTAGATGAATGAGGAACACTAACTTCACTTAACGAAGGTTTATTCAGCACTTGCACATACAAGATTGCGGAGCGAACTGCCTCCGGCCAGAACACATACAGTATATATACGGCTACCCAACATTCCAGTACAATGATTCTTGACGTTTGTGAATACTTCTACAATGTACTCGAACTGAATATAGAAATTAAAATTCTACAGCTCAGGTGAGTTTTGAACTCACGACTCTCCACGCAGCAGTGTGGTATCATAACGACTACACCACGGTAACTGTGCTACTCAGCTTATTCTGCGACAATATTGTCACAGCGGTCAATTCGCAAACCCGTCGACAGAGATCCTATCGGAGCTGGAATTTTGCAATTGAATTAAATATGTTAATGTACTGTAACCATGAAGAATGAATGACGAGAACGTAGCTCATAGCACGTATTTTTTCATTCTCATTGTGGAGTCAAGATACAAAATAATAGACCATTCTGCGTCACTGAAACCGCCGTCAATAGTAATAAATAGTAATACGTATTATTTAAAAGAATGTATGTATGTGCGTGCACGCGGGCGCGTGTTTCACGTTTCCTCCTAAACTACTGCAACGATTTCAACCTAACGTGGTGCACATATGCGTTACTGTCAGGCTACAATCGCTATGGGATAAGAACCGTAGGGATGCTAGTGGAGGGATGCCAGTGGAGGTCGAAAAGAAGGTTGAATTCTCAGAACTTATTAATCCAGTATTTGATAATGACAGCACTTAGCAACATGCAACAAACTATACACGTAATTTCAAACTTCAAAAAATGATGAAACGAAAAATGTTTATCGTTTTACACTTTTCCGCTGTAAACACAGTAGATTTGCCGCATGAGGGATGGAGTTGTGGTTTATTACTTCTTTATTACTAACTGTATTACTGGCACATTTTACGCATAGTTTGCCCATATACCACTGAATGTAAGTGCAAAGTTATATTATATTGAGGGACACACAGTTGTAGAGATATTACGTATAAACAATGAGATGTGTGAAAAACTGACTCATTATGAAAGCTGTTTAAATTTATTACTACTAACTCTATTCGCAATTACTTTCGCAGACAGTATTCACATATACCTACAAAAGTATATCATTGTATGACTCGTAGTTCAGCAGACATAACGTGATAAATATTGAGCACAAGGCGGGACTCTACGTGGAATGGTCGTGGACGCATAGCGATAAATAAATACCTGGGCAACGACGGGCTTCTCCGCTAGTACGTTAATACTGCAACGCTATCTCAATGTTTATATAGTTATACCGCATGACTTTTTGTATTTGGTGCTACACAAGGAACGATTACATACAAGCTGATGGAATTAATTTTAAGACACCGGTCGATGAAAACTGGTAGGTAATAAAAGGTTATTTCACCAGTAGTGGTTCTTAAATGTTAAATCCAAGTATTTGCGAGGTGTGGGGCACCACTTACACAACAAGTACTAAGGGAAAATAATACTACACGCGTAAACAGATCGTCTGACTACGCTGTCGATAATCAGTCACTAGAATATCACAGAATTTTCGGGTGTCCTTCCGAGTCACGTCGTAAGTTATGCAGGCTAGTTCGGCAAAGAGACTTGTCGCCACCTCAGGTGGCACTCAGTGACTGCTGCTGCTCTTTGTTGAGCGTCGCCAATGCGTTGTCGTTTATCCCGTCCCTCACTGTCCCTGCTGCTGGTGTGGGTGGTGGGGTCTGTGACGCCCGGCTGCAAAGTATGATCCTCCGCCTCCGAGCTGTTGCTGTCAAGTGCTGATCTCACTGTACAGTAACGCTTTGCTTCTTTGAGCTCAGTGCTGGAATCCACGCCTGATTTACTTGATGTTCGACCGTCTTCTAACCTAATTTCAACTGCCTCTTTTATCATACAATCCCAGGAGGAGGAAGGCTATCTAAGCAACTTGATTTGATTGTAGTCTGTTGCGCAGTCAGTTTTTACGCTATGGTCAGCGGTGGTCACCGCCACGCAGGCGGTCTTCCTCATTCTGGAACTTTGTAACTAAAGAGGCCATTGAACTTAACGTTCAAGATGATCTAATTAACAAAGATAGCGGCCTACAACTGAGTCAAGAATGGGAGCGTGCAATTACTGAGAGTGAGTTCCACGCCGAGTGGCGATAGTTCGCAATTGAGCATCGCCATTATAATTAATAATTCACGATTTTTCCATCCTCTGTAATGCGGAAACTAGTAGTTGTAGGGCAAAAATGAATAGCACCTTTTTGTGAAAAATGTAATTTCGTTTTATTTTGTACTGGAAAACATTTTCTGCAGAACCCGCGGTTTACGAGTTACTCAAGAAAACAAAGTGACTTACGCCCCCAACCCTCACGCACACATTCCAATGATGGAATTATTTAGTGTATGTTCTTCAAGAAATTCACTCTTACCACTACACACGAATCTGCAACTACACCATTTTTCCCCTGTTTGTCCTTTTTTGGTCTACGTTATACGGTCTGAATGTCTAGCAGGTGTATTCCGACCTTAGCGGGCACAGTCGGTTACGAATGGTCTTCGCAGTGGCGGTTGTTACGTCGGCCGTCATGCCGTGCTGTATGCTGAATAACAAGTGTGGTCTTAACCCTACATGGTTTTTGCCACTCGCAAAACAAAAATGAAATAAATTCTCTAATAATACACTTGAAGAAAAACTATGACGAAAATACCAAGAGGATTAGTTATTCCAACACGGCGCTTTCTTATTTTTTGTCAAGTTTGCCAAACGCAAGGTATCAGGAATGAAAGATTCGAACAGAAAAGGCTTTTTATACTTCATCTAACTCCTTATTAAATACCAGGTACAGCATATTCGAAAAGCTCAGGACAGCGTGGCGTCTTTTTCCATCTCCAATAGTTCGTAACGAAATATTGGTAAAAGGCAAATGTATCCGGATCATACCCGCTCCCCACCACGTAATGTACATAATGCCCTAAAAGCCACATAACCGCGTTGTTCTTCGTCCTAGGAAAGAAGATTGAATCGGGACGCAGAAGAATCTCACTGAAGATTGCATCTTCCATCGTCCTGGCAAGAAACGTCAATTGTCGGTGGAGCCAACTTCAATGTCTGTGTGGCAGGCGACCATCCGATGACACGTATCCGTTTCATGACGACGACTGCATCGGCCTGTCTCACAAGTCCAATGCGAAAAAGTCGAAAGTTGATGGAGAAAAGGTTATGAACTATTTGGTACCGTGAGGATGTCACTTCCATGGGAAAACAGTTGGCTGACATTGGACCAAACAACTTTCCAATCTGTCTCTGGCCATAGGGACTCCACAGAAGAAGGGCGTTTTGGAAACGTCCAGCGTTTTGACAGAGAGATGCGAGTGAGAAAGGATATCAACCCCCAAATAACTGGCATTAAGAAAAAATTCACAAATATGTCCTAATTTATTATTTATCCTACAAATATCTAGTGGAGGAGTTAAGCTTGCAAGTCGGAGACAGACAAGACATTGGGGGACGCGAATACAAGTTAATATAGTGCGTCGAAGAAATATAGCAGAAGCCTTGACCCGAACATCAGGGTGGCCGAAGCCTTCCATAAGCCGTGGTCTCGCCATAACATCATGGCGCACCAGAAAAATAGAGTTTCGTCTGATAAACTTGCCCAATAAACGTTGTAGCTTTAGGAATATCATCAGAGGAAGGAGAAAATTTTGGGCAAAAACATAGGATTTGCTCAACACGTCAGTTTCCAAGGTCCGAATCTTATGAAGAAACGAGAGGAAGCGACGCTCGCTGCTTATCCATTGGAATATCTCTGGTGTTTGTGGATTTGAGCGATCTTTGACGGTCTAAGGCTGCACCGTGTTCAAGAGGCGGCGAAAGTACCTTAATGATGCGTTTCGGTCGGGATTCAGCATTTGACAATTCTCCAGTCGCAAGAGCTCACCGAGTTTCCTTACTTATCTGCTGCGAACTGGTACTTTTGAAGTTTGGATACATGTACTGCTGACTCTGCTAAGAAGCAATAGCTGTGTCATACTGTTCGTATGTGGAGGAGGTAAGAAAGCAGATCCCCATCTTTGTGGCGCAGAAAGTAACATTTGGGACACTTTTTTATGTTTCAAGACAGCGCTATTATTCCTGGGTTTGTTCAGTGCTTGAAATGCAATCGCGTATTAAATAAGTAATCATCGGGGAATAGGAATTTGATTAGGCAGGTTGACGCGAAATTATACGGAGACATACGGAGATAAGTGTGAACCAACAAAAGAAGAGCATGTTAAAAACAAGTAAAGGAGACATGACCAATATTTATAAACAGTATCTTAGATTTAAAGTCTTTTTTTCATGATCGCACTGCTTGTCATTGGAGACTTCCACTAGTTCCGACAGTAATTCTGAATCCTATACTCGTTTGCAGTTTTGTACATGTACCGTTGGGGTTGCGCTGCCTTTTGAAGAACATCACTGTCGAATGTGTAGCAGTGGCGTGTCCATTCCAAGCTGTGGAGGGGGGAGGTTTCGTTAAACTAATTCAGGAGGCTCTCATCGTGGAACAACTGTCGGAATGGTGAACGCCAAAAACTTCTATTCACCCTACGACAGTTGTTCAAGCACTTCGGTAAGATGCAGAAAATTGCAAGAATGATCGTTCTTTCGGAAAACTGTTGCAGCAATCAGACAAGATGGTTGTTCAGCCACCACAGACTTGTCAACAGACGATTTTAGAAAAATACATTATATTACAGTGTCGGTTTGAAGAAAACCGCTGAGGTATATGTAGCTCTAGAAGTGTGTCCATTCCATACTTTTTCTGAAATAGTTCCAGACGGGCCAAGACAAGAGAATCTAGTTTAGAGCAGCTGCTTCTTTGACTTCCCCTTCTCGGGGCAGTCAAAGAAGCTAGTGACACATCAGAGGTCTAACATAGCCTAAAGAAGTGCAATGGATGTCTGCCCGTGTATTGGCAACAGTCTTAGGCCACGCAATCGATACGCATTATTGATTGGAAGAAAACTTTTTTAAATTGATTGAACAAATAGTTATTTGTGGAAATTTAGTAGCATACACCAAACGTGCAGGATTAACGTCCAAATTAGAGATGTTATTGTACCAGGAAAGTGACACACGTTGGAATTCAAAACTAAGAGTCAGTTTTAATGCGGTTACAACAGGTTAAAGAGATATAACAGCGAAACAGCAACGTTCTAAAAATGGGCGGAATGGGCAAGGACCGCTACGAACTTTGGTACGTTTTCTGAAACCGTTTCACTACGAAAGACAAACTGAAACAACACATATGTTCTACAATACAGTATTGCCCCCTCCGTTACGCGAGAATAATGTAACATTTGACTGATATTTTCAAAGTTGTAGTAATGGAAAAACTGGAAACGATAGATTCACAGTACATGCGTCAGAAAGGTAATCTCGGAATGAATCACAAGATCGCTACGAAACTCCCTGTTCCTTTCCGAAATACGAGAAGACTTTCCTCTCAAGTAGAAAACCAAAATGTGCGATCAGCTGCTACAGATCCCTGTAGGAGGTTGCCACCAAGCGCAGTCTAAAAGTGTCAGCTGGACGACAGAAGGAGCAGAGAGTGCAAGGGGACCAGAACCGATTACGACACTTGGTATGATGACGTTGAAGATATGCAAAGCTACAATGTTGTATCACGGTATCAAGTAACTGACACATCAGATTATGACAACGATCGACTGCTTGATTGGTAGAAATGGCTAAGGTTTCCAGCAGATATAAATACGCAATACTCCCACAGTTATCACGAATAGCAAAACATGTTTCTGCTGCTGCTTCAACTAGTGCTTCATGTTGAAGGACGTTTAGTATGACAGCTAACATTATCCAGGAAAAAAAAGGTCACGAATAAACCATGACTATATTTATGGGCTTTTGCTCCTTGACAGTTATAATAAAGATACAGAGAACTGATTTCATATTCGTCGCAAATTTTCGTTTAAAAATGCTTAGGTAGAAAAAATATATTAAATCAGTATAGTTACCTCAGTGTTTTGAGCGATTCCATCCCTCAATCGGTAAAACCCGAACCATACTAGGATCGTTTTGTTGCACGTGTGTCTGCCCAACAGTTAAAAACCATTTTTGCCAGGAACGGGTAGAGGCATCAAATTTAAATTTTGTGTGACATGCGAAGGTAAGTCAATGCGCTCAGGAGACACCGCCGTTTATGTCACGTATCTTAAAACTCGCAAGCTCACTCATCAAAGCCTATACGGGTCTTTCTGTTGGCCTAGGATCCGTCTGCTTAGTTGGGTGGTAACGTGCCAGCGGGCCCTGGTTCGATTCCCGGCCGGGTTGGAGATTTTCTCCGCTCGGCGTGCAAGCCCCCCAATGTGGCGTCGATTAAAATAAGGCTTGTACTTGCTGGCCGAAATTCCCCGAATTGTGCCTCCCTACCTACGATGCCGTGCGCTCGTTTCATTTGTTGGCCTAGAAACATGAAATTTGGCAAGGAGCAAGGTTCTACAACACAAGCAAAGAAAAATTTCGAATTGTATCAGACGAAAAATAAATCATTTTGTCATTTGTTATCCGCTGTGAAAATTGAAGTTCAGAGAACCAGTAGTTCTGCATTCACGGTGACTGCATCGCAGTGGTAAAATTTAGACATCAGGCAAGGAATGACTTTATTGCTGATATGACGCGTTCCGGAATTTACCCATCATCACATATCCAAGACATTTGCTGCCCGCAGATATGACGTTTCAAGTTTCATGTGAGACAAACATTCGTAGAGTAATCTGAAAATGATTTTTCACGTACTTCCTGAAACGTCATACCTACGTGCGGTATCCGAAACATGTCATAAGAGCAATAACATCAATCCTTACCTGATGTTTAACTTTTACCTTTGCGACCCAGTCAAACTGAATGCCGGAATGCTAGTTAGTATAATAATTGTGACCTGCCTCCTGCATTATTTTATGCCACATTTACATACTGAAACTGAAACATTCTAGAAAATCTTGGAATCCCTCGGACTGATATCCTGCCAGTATCAGTCTCGATAACAGGCAAAACTGGTCGAGATTCTTGATTCCCATAATGGACGAACTGTCTGTATACATAATTAAGCTTGTGCGAAACCCTCAGTACGAGAGTCCTACTAGCGCCTGGCCATTTCTTTGTGTGAAAGTTGCAATTCTCCCAAAAAAAGTTGCAGAAAAAGCATGATTCTTTTGATTTAATAAAATTCATCACACGGAAACACATATGAATTCGTTGATCTTCACACTGTTGCACACTATGCTGAAACTCGCGCTCATCTGCTTACAGGTTTTGTTATTTCTTTGCGCATAATTTGTAAACATTACGTATATTTCTAGTGTCGCTGTAACTGATTCACGTGCCCTCTGGCGTGAGCACCTAACAGCACTGGTCTGAGTCTGGTATCAGGTCTGAAATCGGACGGATACGATCGGGTAGGTGCTTTCGGCTACAAAACCGATTCTGTCGGCCTCAAACCCGAGAAAATCTTCTAGCAGCCGGTCATACCGGCCCGTTGCAGATGTCACGTGACACGACCGCGGCAGCGACGGCATCCTCAGCGGGATCAAGCTGCTGCCGCGATATGAAACCCAAGTATCTCCGTCTGACCTTTTCTCTATATCGATACTCGGGCTAGGGTGGAATCCGAATCACTGTTCGCATAGAGCAGGTGTAGCCGCTGACCTTACTTTTGGGAACCGCACACATTTGGAACTTATTTGAAATGGTTCAAATGGTTCTGAGCACTTTGGGACTAAACATCTTAGGTCATCAGTCCCCTAGAAATTAGAACTACTTAAACCTAACTAACCTAAGGACATCACACACATCCATGCCCGAGGCAGGATTCGAAACAGCGCCCGTAGCGGTCACGCGGCCCAGACTGAAGCGCCTAGAACCGATCGGCCACAGTGGCCGGCGAACTGATTTGAATAGAATCGCGTTGTTTAGAGACTAATAGTTCATACTATTAGAGAAGAAATGATTTTAATTCATTAATGAAGAAATATTTTCTTGAAACAAAGATCACTTAACGACGTTCCATTACACAATAAGAAATAAGAAATTGCTTTTGTGATGTGCATTCGCTGGTGTTCATTTCTGCCGTTAACCGTTTGAAGTCGGGCTGATAACAGATAAGCACATTTCGAAAAAGATCGCTCTATATTTAGAGCGAGTTTTAGATGCAAACTCACTTTGTCTAGGCCCTTTCAGTTCTTTATCCTCTTTCAGTTAAAATACTGTACCACCTATCCGAAAACTAGTAAATCCTTTACAACTTGCGAAAAAACAGGACGGCTGCCCCTCACAACATCAACAGAAAACGTAATTTGGTGGAATGAACATAAAAGTTTAAATGCATTCTAATCACTAAATCTGCAATTTTTTCCTTCACGTAGGTTATACAGAGAAGCGCCAGAGAAACTGGTATAGTCGTGAGTATTCAATACAGAGATATGCAAACAGGCAGAATACGGTGCTGCGGTCGGCAATGGCTATATAAGAAAAAAGTGTCTGGCGCAGTTGTTAGATCAGTTACTGCTGCTACAGTGGAAGGTTATCAAGATTTAAGTGAGTTTGAATGTACGAGCGATGGGACACAGCATCTCCGAGATAGCGATGAAGTGGGGATTTTCCTGTACGACTATTTCACGCCGGCCGAAGTGGCCGTGCGGTTCTAGGCGCTGCAGTCTGGAACCGCAAGACCGCTACGGTCGCAGGTTCGAATCCTGCCTCGGGCATGGATGTGTGTGATGTCCTTAGGTTTAACTAGTTCTAAGTTCTAGGGGACTAATGACCTCAGAAGTTGAGTCCCATAGTGCTCAGAGCCATTTTTGACCATTCCACGCCGTGCGAGGTAGCCACGCCATCTAAGGGCGCCTTGTCACGGTCAGCGCGTCTCCCCCCGTCGAAGGTTCGAGTCCTCCGTCCGGCATGGGTGTGTGTGTATCAAACTTAGCGTAAGTTAGTTTAAGTTAGATTAAGTAGTGGGTAAGCTTAGGGAATGATGACCTCAGCAGTTTGGTCCCATAAGATCTTACCACAAATTTCCAAATTTTTCCGTTTTACGAGTGTATTGGGAATGTCAGGAATCCGGTAAAACATCAAATGTCCGACATTGCTGCGACCGGAAAAATATCCTGAATGATCGGGACCAAAGGCAACTGAAGCAAATCGTTCAACGTGACGAAAGTGCAACCCTTCCTCAAATTGCTACAGATTTCAAACCTGGCCATCAACAAGTGTCAACGTGCGAACCGTTCAACGGTACATCATGGATATGGGCTTTAGGAGCCCAAGGCTCACTCTTGTACACTTGATGACTGCACGACACAAAGCTTTACACTTCACCTGGGCTCTTCGTCACCGACATTGGACTGTTGATCACTGGAAACATGTTTCCTGGTTGGACGAATCTCATTTCAATTTGTATCGAGTGGATGAACGTGTACTGGTATGGAGACAACCTCACAAACCCATGGACTCTGCACGTCAGCAGGGGACTGTTCAAGCTGTTGGAAGCTCTGTAATGGTGTGGGGCGTGTTCAGTTGGAGTGGTATGGGACCCCTGGTACGCCTAAATACGACTGTGACAGGAGACACGTACGTAAGCATCCTGTTTGATCACCTGCATCCATCCATGTCCATTGTGTATTCCGACGAACTTGGGCAATTCCAGCAGAACAATGCGACACCCTACACGTCCAGAATTGCTGCAGTTGCTCTTACGAGTTTAAACACTTCTGCTGGCCACCGAACTCCCCAGACATGAACATTATTGAGCAAATGTGGGATGCCTTGCAACATGCTGTTCAGAAGAGATCTCCCCCGACCCCATCGTACTCATACGGAATTATGGTGTCGATTCCCTCCAGCTCTACGTCAGACAGTAATCGAGTCCATGCCAAGTCCTGTTTTGCGCTTCCGCGTGCTCGCGGGGTTCCTACACGATATTAGGCAGGTTTACCTGTTTCTTTGGCTTTTCAGTATATATCTTGCATTAATAACCTTGTACAATTTCTTCTTGTTGCATATGCTTTCCGTGTAACGTTTCTCTGACTCTGCAACAGCAAAAGCCAAGACAGACAAAGCTTCGGTTATTACGTTTGCTCTCTCTGTGAATATGGACATAATATCTACCCTGACATTGAGGTTTTCCTTCAGTGGTGCCAATACATTTCTCCTTAACTGATCACCTACAAGTAATCTTTACATAAAGCGCGGTGGGTAGTGTCGTGATGGCGTTTACGATTACGGGCCTTGAACTCTAACAATGTCGCCTGAACGATGCCATCTGACAGAAAAGGCAAATCTGTTCACTGTTTCTCTCTTTTTTCCTTCAGTGATGTCTATTCAGCTTTCCTTATTTCCACACCTGCAAATAGTCTTTGCATAAAGTTCTGTTGTTATTGTTGTGATGGTAATCCCTACTACTGAAATTGGACTGGAAAATGCCATCTGGACAATGTCATCTGAGAGAAAAAATTGATTGGTTCACCGTTTCTGTCAACAAAAACGAATTATTCTTCCCACTTTTTACTAAACACTCTGTTCTCCTCTGCGGTAAATTACAGATCGGTGGTTTGTGGGTGTGGAGATAGAGTCCAATGGTGTTAAAAAAAATGGTTCAAATGGCTCTGAGCACTATGGGACTTAACATCTTAGGTCATCAGTCCCCTAGAACTTAGAACTACTTAAACCTAACTAACCTAAGGACATCACACAACACCCAGCCATCACGAGGCAGAGAAAATCCCTGACCCCGCCGGGAATCGAACCCGGGAACCCGTGCGTGGGAAGCGAGAACGCTACCGCACGACCACGAGATGCGGGCCCCAATGGTGTTCAAATGATTCAAATGGCTCTGAGCACTATGGGACTTAACTGCTGTGGTCATCAGTCCCCTAGAACTGAGAACTACTTAAACCTAACTAACCTGTGGACATCACACACATCCATGCCCGAGGCAGGATTCGAAGCTGCGACCGTAGTGCCTAGAGCCGAGCGGCCACTCCGGCCGGCTGCGATGGTGTTCCACATGTATTCCATCGGTTTCAGATCAGGCGAATTTGATGGCCAAGGCAACAGTGTCTGCCTACCATGCTACTCAATATACACCAAAAAATACTTACACGGAGTGTTATCCTGGTGGAAGGTGCCATCGCCGTTGGGGAATGCGCCAAGCAAGAGCAAATGCAGGTGCTCCACAATTATGGTCATGAAGTCCACAGCTGTCATGGTACCTTACATTACTACCACTTGTCTCCTGAAAGCGAAGGATAATGTCCCCTTTAGCATAGTACTGCCCCTACCGGCCTGCGAACTTGCCGTGGTTCATGTTTCGAGCAGCCAGTCGTCCGGTTGACGGAATATCTGGACACGACACGTACTTGGTGTAGCAAAAAACGTGATTCATCCGATCGGGCACCACATACCTGTTGATTCACTTTCCAATGTAGATGATCCCATAATTACTGCGATCGTAATTGACAATGTCATGCGGTCAACATGGGAACATGAAGAAGTCGTCTGGAATAGAGCCCTACGTTCAACAATGTGCGCTGAACAGTGTGGTCTGAAGCACTTTTCCCTCCGCTACCATACTGTTCTAGCATCGGATCTACCGTAGATAGTCGCCTATCCTACTTTATAAAGCGGGAAAGCCTCCAACCTCTACGTTTTGTGATGAGGCGTGCACGTTGAAACCTTGCTGCCTATTCGTAGTTTCATCACCTTCAATTTCTTTCTATGGATACTAACTACAGAAATGCGCGAAAACGAGCTTCGCCGTGCCCAGGTGTTGCACTACACTGGACTTGAGTTCGGGAGGACGATGGTTCAAATCTGCGTCCGACCATCGTGATTTAGGTTTTCCGTGATTTCCCTAAATCGCTTCAGGCAAATGCCTGGATGGTTCCTCTGAAAGGGCACGGCCGGCTTCCTTCCCCATCCTTTCCTAATCCGAGGGGACCGATGACCTCCCTTCCCCCAAAGCAAGCAAGCAACCAGAATAATTCTCCATTCGTCACTCCTCTTCTTAAGTAGTTTCCTTACCTTTTGTACACTGGCTACTGTACTATGTTATTCATAAAAGTAAACCTCATGGAAACACTACTCTACGTATTCGTCTGTAGCTCGTGGTCGTGCGGTAGCGTTCTCGCTTCCCGCGCCCGGGTTCCCGGGTTCGATTCCCGCCGGGGTCAGGGATTTTCTCTGCCTCGTGATGACTGGGTGCTGTGTGATGTCCTTAGGTTAGTTAGGTTTAAGTAGTTCTAAGTTCTAGGGGACTGATGACCATAGATGTTAAGTCCCATAGTGCTCAGAGCCATTTGAACTATTTTCTACGTATTCTTCCGTGTTTGCTGGAATCTCATTCGATTTTGTTCCACTTGCAGCGGAAGCCAAGCTGTATGGTGTACAGCCAACTGTTATAATACAAATATGTTTTATGCTGTATGTTACGCGCCTATCTATTCAGCGATAATACGGGATAACAGCCTTATCGGCGCATTTAACTTGGACGGCACTGGTCAGCCAGCTGGTGCAACTAATCTGCACTGATGTGAGCAGTTGCCATTATAACATAAAACGAGCGATTAGAAAGACAATATAGCTTCAACGCCATTTAAATTTTAAACCGAATCAAATAATAACGGCAAAACTCCGGCAATACGATTCTTACGGGACCAGACGGAAAGCATAAAATGACATCGCTCTTAGCTAACCTAGTACTTAAATTAAAAACAAGAGTAATGAAAATTCCTAACTTTATCACAGCGTAATTTTTCTATGTGAGCTATGTTTGATGCAAAAGCGTATTCCAGGAATGGTGCAGTCTATTTAGATACTGGAGCCACTGAAGGTATAACTTACACTCAGTTGTGTGCTAATCTTTGACCTCCTTCCACGTCTCCCAATTCCGAGGAATACATTTCAGTAGTGTAACTGTCATCTGCTACGTTGATAACCAAGCAAAAAACAACAGAATCCAGGAAACAATCCAAACGCCAGATTTTCTCTTCTTCTTTTAAGACGTGCTGTTGTGCATTCCACCGGCGTTCGGCAGGACGTGTAACAAAGCTACGGGCATTACAGTCGCTGCAGCTGTTAGCTCAAATGCCTTGTTGTTTTTTGCTACAAATTCCTTAAATTGGCCCCAGATCAATCCTGTTGGGTTCAGATTGCAGAGGTTCGGTAGCAAATGTAAAAATTCAGCATTTGTACGATGTGCTCGATACCGTGAAAATTGTTTTCCATGTTTCTATGACGCTTTTCACTCTGGCCTGTGTGAGACAAGATCTGTGGTATAAAACAAAGGAAGTAATCCAAGTAAACAGTTCGTTATTTTCCATTTTTGCCCCGAGAACTTAATTTCTAATCTTCTCTTAATTTAAACAATCTTAATCTTTATTAACTATCTTTTATAAAATATCGATAGTTAACTATTTATATTTGCAATGAAATTATGCGAGCGACATGTAATTTGAAACTAGAGGACGTATATTTTTCATAAAAATGATCGCTGGGCATGTTAATTGGGTTATATATATATTGAATTTTATATTTAAATGATGCAGGTATTCGAACTGAATCTTAATTTAAACAATCTTAATCTTTATTAACTATCTTTCATAAAATATCGATAGTTAACTATTTATATTTGCAATGAAATTATGCGAGCGATATGTAATTTGAAACTAGAGGACGTATATTTTTCATAAAAATGATCACTGGGCATGTTAATTGGGTTATATATACATATATTGAATTTTATATTTAAATGATGCAGGTATTCGAACTGAAGGAATAAAATAAAAAAAAAAGATCGTATCGAGATTCGAACCAGAAATCCACACAACACTCGCTTACCAATATCTTACCAACTAAGCTAAACACCTCACTTACAGATCGTCTAAACTGTAGTAAACACCGTTTCTCTAAAAACTTCAAAGTCGATTTTCTCTTTAATCTTGCGAAAAACATTAATAACAACTTGTTTCTCTCGATTTTTAATGGTGTTTCGGTACGGAGAAAGAAGGAGCATCGGCCATTTTCACAAGACGTTATAACAGTGCGACGATCACAGCCCAACTTGCGTTTACAGAGGCTGTGACTGTAGACAATTATTGAAAAAAAAAATTAGGTAGCTAAAGTATGGTCAAGAAGAACATTGGTAGCTACTAATACATCTAAATATCTTTTGGAAATTTGTGGTAATTTCCTGTTGGACCAAACTGCTGAGGTCATCGGTCTCTAGGCTTACACACTACTTAATCTAACTTAAACTAACTTAGGCAAAGACAACACACACACATCCATGCCCGAGGAAGGACTCGAACCTCCGATGGAGGAGCCGCGGAACCACCATAAGGCGCCTTGGGCAAAGCGGCTACCCCGCGCGGCGAATATTTCAAAGTTTCACTGTTGTAAACAGTATCATCAAGGTGACGAGCATGTATGTACAGCATCGCCTAGTCGGCGTAGCCTGAGGTAAGAGCCACCCTTGGTGTAGAGTAATCCGCAGGTGGAGAGGAATAGATTATGAGTAAGCGCCGTGTTCTAGAACTCTGTTGTTCGGTTTAATATTCTTCTAGAAAAATGCCGGCTCTGTCACTATCTCCTTAACTGAAACGCAGTACACAGAAAGGTTACAGAAAAAAAATTCAAACGATTTGCAATAGCATGGCCTTCTTCAATGTTGGAGCATAAGAAGACAAGAAGGCTAACCGATCAACTGAACAAAAAACAACGAAACAGAACCTGAGTCATGGCAGGTTTTAAAGGCTTTGCTTCTTCAACTGGGGGATTGCTGAAGGGCTGAAATAAGCATTTAGTGGGGCACACTAGATATTCAGAGTCTGTTTCGACAAATCAGGAGACAAAGACACATCTGTGGATATGTCTACAAGTATACTGAAATCAATTAATCGTCTATAAAACGTTATTTGCTCATCTTACAACTCTTGATGGCTTAGACAAGGAGAAGGAATGCTGTGCTAAGATACTGGACTCGCAGTGGGAGAAAATCGGTTCAGATCCCCGTACGATCATTCATATTTTACTATGATTTTCTTGAATAGCTGAAGGGGAATCCCGAGACGGTTCCTTTAAAAGGCCGCCACCCATTTCCTTCCAAAAATCTAGTGGGGCAATTATGACTTAATGCCTATTTTTGTTCGCTGAACGTTGTGTGTGTGTGTGTGTGTGTGTGTGTGTGTGTGTGTGTGTGTGTGTGTGTGTGTGTGTGTGTGTGTGTATGTGTGCGTGGCCGGCCGCTGTGGCCGAGCGGTTCTAGGCGCTTCAGTCCGGAACCACGTGGCTGCTACGGTCGCAGGTTCGAATCCTGCCTCGGGCATGGGTGTGTGTAATGTCCTTAGGTTAGTTAGGTTTACGTAGTTCTAAGTCTAGGGGAGTGATGACCTCAGATGTTAAGTCCCATAGTGCTTAGAGCCATTTGAACCATTTGGTGAAACATGGACCATACATAGAACAAACTGCTGTAGTGTGGTACAAAGAGGAAATGAGAAATATACGTAACGAGACGAACTGGCATGACACTTTCATTCGAATAGAATAACTATACGGCAGTCACTGTGATTCATGATGCTCCCTTGGACATTACAAAAGGCGGGACATGGATTTCAGTACAATGTGTGACCATCGCGGACGGAACTGTATGTTCTGTAGTGAACTCCCACGCTGGCCACAATGTTGGTAAGGAGTTCACGTAGCAGGGCGTTCCATCCCTCCAACAGCAGAACTGACCAGTGCTGGAGGGTCATTGGGGCACGTGGACGTGTTGGTGTACCTCCGCCCGACAATCCCACACGTGGTCGATGGGATTTAAGCCGGCAGCACAGACAGGCCAGTCCATTCGCCCAATATCCTTTTGTTTCAGGAGCCCTTGCACCTGTGCTGTTCGATTCGGTCGCGCATTGTCATCCGTAAAAACGGAGTTAGACCCGAATGCATTCTGAAAAGACGACATGGGGAAGGAGTACGGTGTCAGAATAACGTTGACCGGTGTTCGAAGGCTTCGAGGTCAGCATGACCACGCAGCGTTGTATCTCCCCCCCCCCCACCCCCACCCCACCACCACCACCATAACAACGATCATATTCGATACTACCGGATGCAATATCATATGACGAGAGGTGTACTCAGGGTATTTCTTCGGTATGTTTCGTGCTCAACTTTTATCAACGATATGTCACTGCACTTGTCTTTCCAAGAGCCTCCGAATACCCCTAAAAAGAATACGTTCCTAAAAAAAAAAAAAAAAAAAAAAAAAAAAAAAAAAAAAAAAAAAAAAAAAAGAAAAAAAGGAAACACGTACTTGCTTTCATTTCTAGGCTGACACAAGAGTTCACTGGATTATAGAGACATCAAAATTACGTACCCCCTACGTGCAGTCAAGTGCCGAAAACATCGTTTGGATGTGTTGGACATTTCAATAAATGAAATGGGAAAAAGAAACAAATGTGCTGCTTTCACTTAGAAGGTGATCGTCCCGGCGCATTAATACAAAAGTTTTCCTCGACTTCCAGCTGTACCTTCTTATTTTGAGACGTTTCGTCAAAGGAAATCTGTTCAGGGCGGTGGGCGAGAAGTGTCGTCGTGGGCTCAGCCGGAAGTAGAAGTGCTGCAGTGTAATCTCAGCTTTGAGGTCAAATCAGCAGCACGCCGTTCCCAGGGTGAAGCACAAGCTGAGGAGCCTTGAAACTGGTGGTTACACAAACAACGTAATACGAGGGTAATGCCAAAAGTAAGGTCTCATATTTTTTTATAAGTACAGAACTCTGTTTGTGTGGCAGTTGGTCACACCGTTATGAAAAGTGCTTCACGCGCTGTGTGTAAACATGCTCACGCAGTGCTGAGGCGCTCAGTGTGGTGTCACCGCCAGACACCACACTTGCTAGGTGGTAGCCTTTAAATCGGCCGCGGTCCGTTAGTATACGTCAGACCCGCGTGTCGCCACTGTCAGTGATTGCAGACCGAGCGCCGCCACACGGCAGGTGTAGAGACACTTCCTAGCACTCGCCCCAGTTGTACAGCCGACTTTGCTAGCGATGGTTCACTGACAAATTACGCTCTCATTTGCCGAGACGATAGTTAGCATAGCCTTCAGCTACGTCATTTGCTACGACCTAGCAAGGCGCCATTATCAATTGCTATTTATCTTGTGATGCATGTACCGTCAGACCGATGTTCACCAATTATGGATTAAAGTTAAGTATTCCAGCAGCTACGTACTTTATTTGCTGGACTCAAATCCTTTAACTGTTCCAGACCTCACGCCAGCCTGCGTGAGCTTAAACGCGTGCCTTTCGGCTTCACCTCCTAGTGGCTTGGCTGTCTTGCCAAGTCACAACACTCAGTCTTGACTTGGCAGCCGCTGAGAATGGAGCTCCCGTTGGATGTTAGCGCCAACTGCGAATTGCACGCAGTTATTCGGTTTTTGAACGCAAAGGGCACTGCGCCGATTGAAATTCATCGCCAATTGATGTAAGTGTATAGCGAGTCGTGCATGGGTGTCAAAAATGTTCGTAAGTGGTGTAGAGATTTTGCAGCTGGTCGGACTGAAATTCACGGCGAACAAAGCAGCGGCAGCCCGTAATTTCTGAGGAGACAGTGCTGATGGTTGAGCAAAGCATGCGTGAAGATCGGCGGATCACCCTGGATGATCTCTGCACGTTGGTTCCTGAGGTTTCCCGAAGCACCGCTCACAGAATTTTAACGGAAACATTGAACTACCGGAAGGTGTGCGCAAGATGGGTGCCACGCATGCTGACTGAGAACCACACGCGGCAACGAGTTGATGCTTCCCGCGCATTTCTTCACCACCTTGCAGTCGAACAGGACAACTTTCTGGATTCAGTTGTCACGGGTGACGAAACCTGGGCATACCACTTTACACCTGAGGCCAAGCAACAATCACGCCAGTGGCGGCATCCTTCTTCGCCAAAGCTGCGGAAATTCAAACAAACACAGTCTGCCGGTAAAGTCATGACAACCGGGTTTTGGGATCGGAAAGGGGCATTTGTGTCCGACTTTATACCCAGTGGGACCACAATTACCGCTGACAGGTACTGTGAGAATGAAAAAACTCAAACGGGCAATTCATAATCGGAGAACAGGAATGTTGAGTAAGGGAGAACACATTCTCCATGACAAAGCTCGCCCACACAGCGCTCGGTAAACCGCTGCTCTCCTGCAAAAGTTTCAGTGGAACATAATCACGCACCCACCCTATAGTCCTGACTTGGCACCCAGTGACTATCGACTGTTCCCTAACTTATAAGCGATTCAGCTCCGACGACTAGGTGAAAGAAGGGGTTCATAACTTTCTAAACAGCATGGCGGCGAGCTGGTATGACATGGGCATACAAAAACTGTCACATCGTCTACAAAAATGCATCGACAGAAATGGTGATTATGTCGAACAATAGCTAAATGTTCAAGCTGTAAACTGAGGTGAACCATTGTAGAAATAAACAGGTCTAGGAAACCTTACTTTTGGAACTACCCTCGTATCTCAACTGTTTCGTTCTTCATTATAATCTCACAACTCCATAATACTCTCATTTTGGAAAAAAATTATTAAGGAAGATATTTTCGTCACTTTGCAATTTACAGGTATTTCAGAGACATCCGCTATCTTCCAAACTGCCTCTTTTCTTATTATTAAACTCGTCAGGAACAGGAAAATTCTTTAACGTATATTACTCATTAGATGCAAATGATCAAAATACACTACTGGCCATTAAAATTGCTACACCACGAAGATGACGTGCTACACACGCGAAATTTAACCGACAGGAAGAGGATGATGTCATATGCAAATGATTAGCTTTTCAGAGCATTCACACAAGGTTGGCGCCGGTGGCGACACCTACAACGAGCTGACATGAGGAAAGTTTCCAACCGATTTATCATACATTAGTCATTAGTTGCCTGGTGAAACGTTGTTGTGATGCCTCGTGTAAGTAGGAGAAATACGTACCATCACGTTTCAGAATTTGATATAGGTCGGATTGTAGCCTACCGCGATTGCGGTTTATCGTATCGTGACATTGCTGCTCGCGTTGGTCGAGATCCAATGACTGTTAGCAGAATATGTAATCGGTGGGTTCAGGAGGATAATACGGAACGCTGAGATGGATCCCAACGGCTTCGTATCACTAGCAGTCGAGATGACAGGCATCTTATCCGCACGGCTGTAACGCCACTGGTTACACTTCTCGGTCACCTCTTGTTCGCATTGACGGCACTTTGAACAGTGGACGTTATATTTCAGATGTGTTACGACCTGTGGCTCTACCCTTCATTCGATCCCTGCGAAACCCTACATTTCAGCAAGATAATGTACGACCGCATGTTGGAGGTCCTGTACGGGCCTTTCTGGATACAGAAAATGTTCGACTGGTGCCCTGGCCAGCACATTCTCCAGATCTCTCACCAATTGAAAACGTCTGGTCAATGGTGGCCGAGCAACTGACTCGTCACAATACACCTGTCACTACTCTTGATGAACTGTGGTATCGTGTTGAAGTTGCATGGGCAGCTGTAACTGTACACGCAATCCAAGCTCTGTTTGACTCAATGCCCAGGCGTATCAAGGCCGTTATTACGGCCAGGGGTGGTTACTCTGGGTACTGATTTCTCAGGATGTATGCACCCAAATTGCGTGAAAATGTAATGACATGTCAGTTCTAGTATAATATAGTTGTCCAATGAATACCCGTTTATCATCTGCATTTCTTATTGGTGTAGCAATTTTAATGGCCAGTAGTGTACTTTAAAAATTGAAAATTTCTTTTTCGAGAACTCGATTCGTCGATGCAAATTTTGATCTAATTTCGATGTAAGATTCTGAAATTCATCCAGTACCCTATATTTTCTAGCAGGCTTCAGGCGATTCGTATTCATCAGTCATTTCGTCCCGAAATGCAGTTTACCTTAAAAAAAAAACCATAACGCAGCGTTTTCGAGATATGGTATTAGTGCGGCAGACTTGACACCCTGACATTTTCGTGTCAGTTTAAGCCGGGCGGGCAGTGGCAGGGTGTGCGGATGTGGGGGGGGGGGGGGGGGGGGGGGGAGGTTAATGAGAAGAGAGGGTCAGCACGCTAATATTGACATTACATTTAGTTAACAGGGTATTCGATGTGAGAAACAGCAGTAATCAAGTAGAATGCTATGGGACTGATCCATCAGTTCTACCGGTCAGGCCTTTGGATTGCTTATTCGCTCCTCGGTGACTGTTCGTGACTGCGTAATTAGCGGATAGTTTCACGACCGGCGGGAGCAGCAGGTCCCTCCTACAATTTAACTCGCAAAGTGCACCAGCAATATACTGCGATTCCCTGGAGTCTAGACACGTTGTGCAAATCCCCAGGGCAACCAATCCTCTGCAGCAGAGACCTCTGGGGACACACCCTGCAACTTCGCGCAACTACTGCCGCATACGACACCTCCATACATTTTCGCAACTTACGAGTATATGGAACTCCGAGTGCAACGCTGCTGAAGACTTGTGGAACAACAACCGTTGATCGCTCTCTCGTCTTTTGTTAAGGGAGGCACATTTCAGTTAAGCTGTTGTCGGTAAAAGTAAATTTATGTACGATTTGTTCTGAAGAATTATTATTTTAGGTACCGAATCGAAATTAACAGGTTTGTAAAACAGTTTTCTACTTATATCTCTCATGTAGCTCTAGCACAAAGAAAACACTCGTTCTTCCATAACATATTTCAAGAATTCCGTCAACTGTAAGAGAAAGGATCAATCATGAATAACTCATTAGTAACAATATGATTATAAAAAATGTAATTCGTAAATTTTGAAACTTATCATGAAATGGCTAAAATAAAAATAATTTGATTTCTTCTACAAGTAACACTGCGTAAACTGCATACAAATGATAAAAATTTAAATATTGTTACACGAGGGTATGAATAATACAGCAAGTAAGTAAAGTAAGCCTCTAAGCCGAAATAATCTGATACAGTCTGCAGATAAATTGAGAACTAAATACAGTCTATGGGTTAGGAGAATTTTTGTTTAATTTTGGAAAGGAATAGCTTGTCACAACATGGCTATTTACTACAACTAATTACGAAAGCCAAGCTAATTTTACAAAAATATATTGGAAGAACTTCCATCATCTTGGAAAATACACAACATGCAAAAAATGGCGAGACGAGGCAAAAGATTCACATTGATGTGTAATATTTGACACAGGCTGTATTCATCTGATTAACTTGTCAAACGTTGTAAAAATCGTTAAGGATTCAGAAAACAAACACTATACTTCTAATGAGGATAAAGGACAACAACTAGTAATAATTGGAGTGTGTAAGTTTCGGCAGCCATTGTCAATTTATTAAATGGTGCGTCATCATACAAGGTAATAAGTACAACGTTAAGCGTCGTTTTGGTCATATTACAAGGGCCTTCTTCAGAGTGCAGACTACCGCTCTATGTAGAGAGTGAATCACCTAAAACTTGCATCGCAAATATTTCGATGTTAGAAGGCGTCATTGATATCCAGATTTCACAGATGCGAATGGTAGACAGGAACCCGCCTTTGCAGCGCATATTCAAAGTGTTGTCAGTTTCAAGTGTGGATTTATTTATTATTTTTAGTTTTTTTAAAGGTACAAATATTTCAAACCGAGCGAGGTATTCGGGAGGACGACGATTCAAACACACGCCCGGCCATCGTCATTTAGGTTTTCCGTGATTTCCGTAAATCGCTCCAGGCAAATGCCGGGACGGTTTCTTCGAAAGGGCTCGGCCGACTTCCTTCCCCATTCTTCTCTAATCCGACGAGACAGATGACCTCGCTGTTTGGTATCCTCCCCCAAATCAACAAAATAATTCAATGGAACACTAGCTGTTGACAGTATCATAATGAAATAGACTTAATTAGAACCCCAATGGTGTTTGCTATGGGAGTCTAGTGCAAGTACTTTATGAGATATCGTCGTTTGAACACTGTAAACACTGGCAATTGTTTGTTCCTTGTCGCAGCAAAAAGGAATGTGAATTTCACATAAGTGCGTACGTGCAGCCCTACACAGATGTTAATATGCCTTTAGAGGTGTCGTTTTGTTAAATGCAACATTGTTTAGGAGGAACGAATGACAAAAGAAGGTGATTACAGTAGCTCTGTGGGGTCTGACACGTAAAGAACCAATGTACCCTCACAGCCTGTGCTCAAAATGACCACCACCAGGATCAATACAAGCTTGCAGTCTGCGATGCAATGACTGCTGCATTTTGGAGGGAAACTGCAGCGCCATGATACAGATGACGGGAAACGGTGTAACTGTTTGAAGAGGTCGACGTTGATTGGGGTATCTTTCGGCGTACACGGTACACGAAAGAATGGCAGATTTCCTACAGTCATCATAAACCATTATTTTGTCAGCTTTATTCACATTGGGGAATAGCAATTTCCAAACATGTCGTGTTACGTTCAATATCACGCAGTAAGTGACAGGACCATCGTACAGAAATCGCAGTGTACACATATCAAATGGTTCAAATGGCTCTGAGCACTATGGGACTTAACATCTATGGTCATCAGTCCCCTAGAACTTAGAACTACTTAAAGCTAACTAACCTAAGGACAGCACACAACACCCAGTCATCACGAGGCAGAGAAAATCCCTGACCCCGCCGGGAATCTAACCCGGGAACCCGGGCGTGGGAAGCGAGAACGCTACCGCACGACCACGAGCTGCGGACGTACACATATCACAGTGTAAACAAACGTATCATCGCTGCCTAGCATCCAACGAATAGAATGGTGCAAACAGTTGTCGGTGTTTACAACGTTCACAACACGACTCGTAAAGTACTTGCTCTAGCTTGCTGCAACAAACACTATGCACATTCTCATTTACGCTGCTTTTACAATTTTACTGTCAACAGTCGTTGCCCTATTTAAAAATTTGTAACTGTTGTAAAAAGCTGCACTTTCGTCAACGTTTCACATTCCAAGTACTAGCTGTAAATACGCTCCCTTGCCTACAATTCAGTACTGTGGAGCCACGTATCGCTAGTGTCTTCCGTACAGCAGCGACTCTACGTGGCTGGGACTCGACACGCCGTTGATAGGTTTCCGTAAGTATGTGGCACCGGATGTCTACGCCCAGGTAACGCAGTTGCTGTAAATAACGGCCGGTGGTTTGTGGACTTGGTTTTGGCTTAAATACTTCCCTTAACGTGTCGCGTGTCCGCAGCAGCGACCTAGGCGGCATTTAGTGTCTCGGTGTGCACTGGCCATAATGTTTCGGCTAATCAGTCTATATCTTATACACCTGCAGTGCTTGGAGTTTTCGCGTTATCGTTAGTAGACCTTGCTGAATTTAAGTCAGTGAAGCCTAAGGATATTGACTTTTGTGATCTTGTCATACCGGTGCAAACACAATATGCTGAAGCACCCATCCCAGTAAAAACAGATCACAATGTGCGTAATATCGTCGCAACACTGCCAATACGTCGTTTATTTTGTATTTTACATTTTTAATTATTTTATGTGATGACGTGACAGTACAACAACAACGGTTTCATTGGCATAGTTAAAATTTACTGAACTTCACTTGCTATGTGCACATTCTGGGCCTTTAAATTACGTTAGCATGTATTTTCTGTTACATTATATCAATGAAATTGTCGACAAATAACAAAAAACCTTCAGCACAGAGCAAGTATATGTGTATGTGCAACACCCCAGTTCCCAGATCTCCTGAAGATAGTCGGATTCCTTCACAGCCGTGGTTCATGAGGACACATCTGGACCGATCCACGATTTCTACCATCATAAGACTCCGCTTCAATCATGCCTCTTTCCCACAACATCTACATCGGATCAACGTTTACAGTTCACCAGCATGTGAGTGTGATCCTGAGTCGGAAGCTGATGTCAACCACATCTTATTTATGTGCCCCAAATTTGACCGTGAACGGTTGGTCTTTCTGAAGACATTGCTGAGTGTGGGCTACCATCTTCCTCACTCAGCTTCTTCTCTTTTGTGTACTAAACACGTTCGTGTATATAAAGTGATAGTTAACTTCATCAAGAGTACTGGTCACAATCTGTAGGTTTTAATGGTGTACGTAAATTATAAATATGTCTTGCTGATGAAGATATTTCAGAATTGGCGTGAATTGTAAGCCAAGGCCCTTTTAATTATTTTCCAATTCAATTCAATTCAATTTTTAAAATATTATGTACAAACCTGTAACTGTTAAGCTTTTTATTCTTGTAAATATGCATTTCTGTATTTGTTTATTCAATTATGTGTACATTGTCACTGTGTGTTGCCGATGGCTAAATTGAGTACACACTCAAACGCCAAATAAAAAAAAAAAAAGAAAATAGACGTTGACCGTGGAAATTGTATCATAGACACAGTTCCTTTGACTGTTCAGAGATATCACTAAACTCGCCCAAAGACGTAAACAGTCATGCATGAGCAGCGCGTATTAGAAGGAGGGGGTCCGACAGCCGATCAGTTCCAGTCATTCCACCAGGAAGGAGGTACACGGCTCGTGTTCTCTGTAGCTCAACCATGTCTAGACTCAATAGAGCAGTTTGATAGCATCCGCATTGTTACATTGTGCCCGGAACGGCTCTCAACAAGGGAAGTATCCAGGCGTCTCGGAGTGAAACAAAGAGATGTTGTTCGGACATGGAGGAGATACAGAGAGACAGGAATTGTCGATGATATGCCTCGCTCAGGCCGCCCAAGGGCAACTACTCCAGTGAATGACCGCTACCTGCGGATTATGGCTCGGAGGAACCTTGACTGGAAGGCCACCATGTTGAATAACGCTTTTCGTGCAGCTACAGGACGTCGTGTTACGACTCAAACTGTGCGCAATAGGCTGCATGATGCGCGACTTCTCTCCCAACGTCCATGGCGGGGTCCTTCCTTGCAACCGCGGCACCATGCAGCACGGTACAGATGTGCCCAACAACATGCCGAATGGACCGCTCAGGATTGGCATCCCGTTCTCTTCGCCGATGAGTGTCGCATATCCCTTCAACCAGATAATCATCGGAGACGTGTTTGGAAGCAACCCGGTGAGACTGAACGCCTTAGACGCGCTGTCCAGCGATTGCAGCAAGGTGGAGGTTCCCTGTTGTTTTGGGGTGGCATTATGTGGGGCCGACGTACACCACTGGTGAACGTGGAAGGCGCCGTAACGGCTGTACGATACCTGAATGCCATCCTCCGACCGATAGTGCAACCATATCGGCAGCATATTGTCGAGACATTCGTCTTCATGGACGACAATTTGCGCCCCCATCGTGCACATCTTGTGAATGACTTCCTTCAGGATAACTACATCGCTCGACTAGCATGTTCTCCAGACATGAACCCTATCTAACATGCCTGGGATAGACTGAAAATGGCTGTTTATGGACGACGTGACCCACCAACCACTCTGAGGGATCTACGCCGAATCGGCGTTGAGGAGTGGGACAATCTGGACCAACAGTGCCTTGATGAACTTTGGAGAGTATGCCGCGACGAATACGCGCATGCATCACTGAAAGAGAAATTGTTGTTGTGTATTAGAGGTACCGATATGTACGGCAATCTGGACCACCACCTCTGAAGGTTTCGCTGTATGACGGTACAACATGCAATGTGTGGTTTTCATGAACAATAAAAAGGGCGGGAATGATGTTTAAGTTGATCTCTATTCCATTTTTCTGTACAGGTTCGAGAATTCTGGGAACCGAAGTGATGCAAAACTTTTTTTGATGTGTTTGTTTGTGGTGTTGTCCTATGTTTGTGTTGTATGACGCTTACGAAAGAAAAGAGAGGGTGGTACCTGGTGTCGGCACAAAGCCTACTAATAGCACCAAGAGTGCGCCGAACTTAACCGCTCTATTCGGTATACGAATACCATCAACAGAGTCACATGCCCTCATTCCAGAGACACTGCGGAGACGTTGCGAATTTAATCGATGACATTTGCACAAAAACTGGTGATCGCGATCGGGAAGTTCGAGTCACCACCTCTCCCCTAGCGACCAAGTGCTGGCGGTGAAAATTTCTCCCACCAAGGGAATTCGAATTGGCGATTTCAGAATCGAGCGCTACCTAAAAGGCGTGCGTAGGCGACCTCGGCTGCAAATGTGGGTAGAAGTACTATATTTTATTTTGATGTTGTTTCGAAACCTTCTTGATGTTTATGATCACTTAGATTAATCTTCGGCATCTAGTAGCATCTGCCTGCCGGATAATTACTCAGTGCGCCTTGAATAATACAACACAATTTAATTTTGTCCTAGAGCGGATTAAGCAGTAATCTGGAGTTCATGTCGCTTTTCGGGACCATCGTGCAAAGTAGTACATGGATGGGTTCCACCTACTGAGGCTATGGGGTCGTCTACTGCCCTTTAAATAGCTCTGTGTGTTTATCTGGACCCATAGGAGTATTAAGGTTTTCCATAACTTTCGCAATGAGTGTAACATTTGACATTATGATGTTTACATAACTGCTTGTCCTTAATTTCATTTCAAGAACGTTCGAGAGTGGGTTATCTAGTCAGACTGAGGAGCCTAGTGGCCAAGCGGTTCTAGGCGTTACAGTCTGGAACCGTGCGACCGCTACGGTCGCAGGTTCGAATCCTGCCTCGGTCATCGATGTATGTGATGTCCTTAGGTTAGTTAGGTTTAAGTAGTTCTAAGTTCTAGGGGACTTATGACCTCAGATGTTAAGTCCCATAGTGCTCAAAGCCATTTGAACCACTTGAAGCGCCTAGAACCGCTCGGCCACACCAGTCGGCGGAAGCGCTTGAGATGTGGTGCTAAGAAGAATGTTGATAATTAGATGAGTTGTAAGGGAAAGGGCTGGGAGGTTCTCTGCAGTATTATCGAAGAAAGGAGCAGGTGGAAACACACTGACAACAAGAAGCAGCAGGGTGATACAACAGCAAGTCTGACAATCCACTCCTTTTCACGTTTGTCGGACGTCAGCAAAAACACCCTGTGAGTGCGTTAGCATCACTAGAATAAATTACTGGGGTTAGGAGTGAACCCTTATTCTACGACAGAGCACATCGGTGTTTAGCTGTACACAGTTTGTTTAATTTCAGAATTATTATGAAAGAAGGACACGAATTTACATATACTGTAACATGACAATTTAAGAACAGTTGTCAAAATAATACATTACGTTCTGTTTAGCAGAAATAACACTGAACACAACAATATCAAGTTTAAGTAGAAGGTTCTCTACAAAATTTTTCTTAGTTATACACCGTGAAGTTGGCCAATACTACGACAAATCATCCGATTCCTAAGTTCGGTACTATTTAGGATGGCAATCAAGTCTATGTAGGATGGTTACTTTTTGTGACAAGATGAGCAATAGATTACTCAAGATTGCTCGGCTGCTCTCGCCCTCTGAAAATCCTATAAAATGCTAATCCTTTACTAATTTTATCAGCTGACTATGTTTCTCGTTAGGCCAAAAAACGTGCACTCATCCTAATCTGGAAAATATGACGATATACACGTGCATAGATGGAGCAGAGTATATGCTTCAATGCCCTCACAGTTCTCGCATGAACACTTAACTATGTGGCTGTTTCGTTCCTCTGCTATCAGAGCTCAACGACTCTTCAGCTAATTTACAGATGCCAAAGTGAACGCACTGTTCTCACAAAATTCCTCTTTTGGCGTCGTACATATGGTGATGTGCCCTGTTGTATCCTTGACGCACGTTCAGAGGAGAGTTCCCGAAGCTTTCGGTATTGTGTCTTTTGTAGCAAACTGTCCCCCACCTGTCCTTTCGTGCTTCACGTCACGGCTTTTTCAGACAAATGAGAGCGTTCCCTTCATCTTGTGGAAACTACCATTGCCAATCGCAAAAGGCCTACCTTTAAACTGCGCCGAAATAATTTCTCCGTTGTAAGCAGCGTTGCGCTACTACCTGCTCCCCTCGATGTATCACCGAGCACGTTCGTGTCGCTCTGACCATGGGCCACCAAGTCCTTTTAGAAGCATTCTGTTGTACTCTGGCTGTGGTGGCATAACTCGCTTCTGCCCCCGAACTAAAACGTTTCTTCCTTCAGCTTTTTTCTCCTTTTGCTTATTGACATGCACGATTTGGGTTCGGTGTGTTAATACTGTCCAACTGAGTGTCATAACTTTACATTACATGCTGTACATTTTGATAGGTGAAGCTGCTCATTATCCCTGAAGTATGTCAGGTGACGTATACATTTACTTGTTATGACATATAAAACTCATGTAAGGTGCGAAACTGACTTTCATTCGTGCTGCCGCCTTGCACAGGGAATAATTTCCATGCTACTAGAGGGAGCTGCAGAGGGTAAAAACTGTAAGGAAAGACAGAGATTGGGATACACAAGCAGCTAACTGAGGGCGTCGGGTGCAAGTGCTACTCAGAAATAGAGAGGCTGGCACACCAGACGAATTTTATGGTGGATCGCATCATACCAGAGCAAGATACCCTTTCCACCCGGCCCTCACCAAAAAAAAAGATTTGTACTCTAAAGCAGGTCTGGTCACCATTCACAGTGTGCCAAATTTCACGCATGCAGGGTGATGAGCGGTCTGTGTGTGGGCCGAGGCTTGCCTTGTCTCTGCTTTGTTAGGTAATTGTCAGAAGTACCTAGAACAGCGAGATGTTTTGTTCAGTATTGTGGAGTGGCATTTTTCGGTCAGCCCACCACTCTTTAGTTCGGCTGGACTGTGGTGTCAACGCTGTTACCCCTTTGCTATTAGTTTGTGGTGTGATGGACGTTCATAGTTCCAGTGGCTGTTTGCACAGACTAGGCAGTCTAGAGATCTATCGTCACAAGCCTTTGAAAATGAATGGAAATGAAAGAGGTATGAGAATTCTAAGTATATATTATGCAGCGGCATAAGCGACAGGCACTGCAGGTTTGCTATGAAACAAGATTACAGCACGATGCAGAAAGAATTTAAAGCTTTAGTTGACACCGGAAGAGCAAAAAATTACTAAAATCAATAGATAGGATTCACTATTCTGTACATCAAGAAGGGCTGTGTGCTAAATTTGCAGGCAAGACGTACTTGATCATGTTATTGGTACGAATAGTAAGTGTTCTGAAGTCGCCTGCATTATTCCACTGTCAACTGCAATAGTTTTGATGGAGCCGAATGAAGAGTATGGAAACTTTCTGTATCACTACACCAGACGCTAAGCCAAGACGCTTGCCTGTCACTATTTTTCGATTTAAAAGTCGCTATCGTTGAATTTGTGAAGGAAAATGGAGTGCAATAACGAAGATTATAACATCTGGAATGGACAACAGGTCTTGCATTTTAAGTGGACTCGACTGCCTACTGACCATTGTAAGACATTGTAAGGTGAGAAAAAACTTATTTATGATTTAATGGGGATTGGTTTGAAAAGAAAAACGCGCTGTAGAAGGGACACATTCTAAAAAAACACTAGTCAGTCCCTATGCTCACTGGCGTTAAAGGAAACAAAGGAAATCCGAGGTTTAGGAATTCATTGTGGCTGTGAAAGAATTACAAGGATATTTTGCTAAACGTTCTGAGGACACTGCCAATCTTACACCTGTTTTCGAAACCGTTTTTGCCTTCAGTTTAAACCGCCCCGTCTATGTGCAGATGTACCTGACCAACCCGCGAGGTAATTCCCGTTTTAAAGACATGTCTCTTGGATGTTAAAACTATTCAGCACGTCTACATTGCTTTCCTCAGGTAGAATTTCCATGTCTCCATAACGAGATTGCAAAAATGCTACAGTTTTTCGCTTATGAAACTAAGTCACGTTTACGTGGCTACCTGAGTGCGAAAAACTGTGAAATTGTCAGCATATGTCCACATGGCGACAGTTTGTACCAGATAAAAAGTATACTATGTCTTCAGTACACGAAAAACAATTAAATAATGCCGAAAATGGTTTGGTTTTTCATTTATTTTGTTGAGAAATGCGAAATATAACACCAAGTCTTATGCAGTGCATCTGCATTGCCATTTAAATGCGGCGCATTCGCAGTTCTCCGCTCTCCCCCCTCCTCGTGGTCAGACAGCGTGCCGTGGTGGTGGGGGAAACGTACCAGCTAGGCGGAGCCGTATTTGGTTGGTTAAAATGGCTCTGAGCACTATGGGACTTAACATCAATGGTCATCAGTCCCCTAGAACTTAGAACTACTTAAACCTAACCTACCGAAGGACATCACACAACACCCAGTCATCACGAGGCAGAGAAAATCCCTGACCCCGCCGGGAATCGAACCCGGGAACCCGGGCGCGGGAAGCGAGAACGCTACCGCACGACCACGAGCTGCGGACAAAGGCTAACTGGTAAGAAAGCAATTTGACAAGGAGTATATTGTACTGCTGCTGTAACATTTTATATTATGTAGATGATCGATGCATGTTCGAAACTGACAACAGGGTGAAGTCACGCGGTGGTTTTCCATAGTCCTGCCATGAAATTTACGTTTGACAAAAACGTACTATGCCAGTACACAAGGAACGCGTCTTCCGGAATTACGTAGAGGTCGATAATATCAGTGGAAACGGACCAGTTGTTTGCAGATACGTGTATCGCGCTATAGAAAAGCAGATTCAGCTGCCTTCGCCACCGGTAGCGGTCGTTTTCCGCTTGTTTACGTTTGGCTTTATTGGATGACGGAGCCCTTGCGACTCGGTTAACTGCCTGCGTGTCGTTTATTTTTTCACTCTCTTCTTTATTACTAAAGTTATTGCCTTCTTTATACGTAAGAATAGCCGCTCTGAATAAAAGAGTGAGCCCATTGTCTGTTTTTGTCAGAATTTGCGCGTTACAGAAATTGCCTAGATTATCACCACCGTTAGTCTCTATACACCACTGCGTCATATCGCTTCCGTGTCGTGCCCTTGAAGCCTATTTTTCAGATAAAGATTCACCATACTGGCGTGTAGGCTACAGAAATTATTTCGAATAGTTCTGGGAAGTACAACTAGATATACATCTACATGATTATTCTGCAATTTACAATATGGGGAAGGTTACTATCAACGGACCACCTAAGGAAATATGTAAAATAAAATCCTCGGATACTGTAATAAATATTATATTTTCAGAGTAACTTCGATCTTGTGCTTGGTATATCACTATAGTAGACACAGAATTCACAAATATTCACTGTTGATGAAATACACACATCAAAAACGTTTTGCAACACACTGGTTCCCATAACTCCTGAAGATAGACGTCGACTGTGGATATTGTATCACAGGCACAGTCCCTTTGACTATTCAGAGAAGTCACGAAACACACCCAATGATGTACACAACCATGCATTAGAAGGAGGGGATCCGACAGCCAATCAGTTCCAGTCATTCCACCAGGAAGAAGATACACGGCTCGTGTTGCCTGTAGTTCAACCATGGCAAGGAAGTCAATACCGCAGTTCGATGACATCCGCATAGTTACTTTCTGTCAAGAAGTGCTTTCAAAAAGAAAATCATCCAGGCGTTTCGAAGTGAACCAAAGCGATGTTGTTGGACATGGAGGAGATACAGAGAGGCAGGAATTGTCGATGACATGCCTCGCTCAGGCCGCCCAGGGGCTACTACTGCAGTGGCTGACCGCTACCTGCGGATTATGGCTCGGAGGAATCCAGACAGCAACGCCACCATGTTGAATAATGCTTTTCGTGCAGCCACAGGACGTTGTGTTACGACTCAAACTGTGCCCAATAGTCCATGGTGAGGTCCATCTTTGCAAGCACGACACCATGCAGCGCGGTACAGATGTGCCCAACAACATGTCGAATGGACCGCTCAGGATTTGCATCACGTTCTCTTTGCCTCTGAGTGTCGCATATGCCTTCAACCAGACAATCATTGGAGACGTGTTTGGAGGCAGTCCGGTCAGGCTCAACGCCTTGGACATGCTGTCCAGAGATTGAAACAAGGTGGAGGTTCCCTGTAGTTTTGAGGTGGCATTATGCGGGGCCAACGTAGGCCGCTGGTGGCCATGGAAGGCGCCGTAACGGCTGTACGATACATGAATGCCATCCTCCGACCGACAGTGCTAACGTATCGTCAGCATATTGGCGAGTCATTTGTCTTCATGGACGACGATTCGCGCCCCCATCGGGCACATCTTGTGAATGACTTCCTTCAGGATAGCGACATCGCTCGAGTAGAGTGGCCTGCATTTTCTCCAGTCATGAACTCTACCGAACATGTCTGGGGTAGACTGAAAACGTGATCCACCAACCACTCTGAGGGATATTCGCCGAATTGCCTTTGAGGAGTTGGGTAATCTGGACCAACAGTGCCTTGATGAACTGTGGATAGTATGCCACGACTAATACAGGCAAGTACCAATGCAAGAGAACGTGCTACTGGGTATTAGAGGTACCGGTGTGTACAGCAATCTGGCCCACCACCTCTGAAGGTTTCGCTATATGGTGGTACAACATGCAATGTTTGATTTTCATGAGCAACATAGACGGCGGAAATGATGTTTATGTGGATATGTATCCCAATTGTCTGTACAGGTTCCCGAACTCTCGAAACCGAGGTAATGCAAAACTTATTGTATGTGTGTATTTGAAAAATGAAATCACAAGTATCAATGGATGAGCTGGTTTCCATCAATGGACCACGTAGCTTTCGTGAATGCATTTGGCCAGGCAGTTTTGTGAATGGGCCAAATACTACACATGCCCAAACAAGTGTCAATGTATTTCATATAGTTTTATTTTAGGAGTTATTTTTGGCTTCTGAAATCGAATAACATATTCAAAAAGAAGATAGCTGAAAGTAGAAATTTCAACCTTTGAAGAAAAAAAAGTATTAACTGATTACCAAAACACTTACGAATTATTACAAAACAAACAATGAAAACCATCACTTACATTATGTTCATAATGGCCTAATTAGGCCTAAGATTAGACTAAATTCGACGTGGTTCATTCAAGCGAACTCGGACTAAATCGTTTAACAAGACAGCACTCAATTTTATACTGTGGTATGACAAAATGGTGTGAACTGCTCATGCTTTCCAATGGGAGATATAGAAATTTAATCACTATTACCTTATCAGTATGACGTTTCAATCATTAATACTTGTCAATTCAACAAACGTGGTGCTAATCCTACATTTTTTCACTGTTGCTTTGCGTCTACGTTGAACAAATCACGAGTAATGTGGTGAATTTTTGGCAACACGGGGTACACTTAATGACCGCTGGTATGCGCCTATTGTCAGTATCCAGAAAGAAATCAGGCCAGCCCATCGAAGGAGCGGACCAATCGATAGCAACCGTACCCTAAGTGCCTGACAGAGGATTTATCGAACCATCTTTAATCTATTTCTCTACCTTTCGATGCTCGAACAACGCGCGAGGAAAACGAACACTTAAATACTACTGTGCGAGTTCTGATTTCTCTTACTTTGTTATGATGACCATTTCTCCCTCTTGTAGTTGAGCCCAAACAAAATATTTTCACACTCTGAAGAGAGTGTTGGTGAGTGAAATTTCACGAAAAGTTTCTGCCGCAACGAAAAACTCCTTTGTTTTAATGGCTGACACCCCAATTCTTGTATCATATCCGTGACACTCTGTCCCCTATTTCACGACCATAGAAACTGAATTTGAAATTTTTCGATGTCCTCTCTCAGTCCTATCTGTTGTGTATCCCACACCACACAGCAATACTCCAGAAGACGGCCAAGAAATGTAGGGTAAACAGTCTCTTTAATACGCCTGTTGCATTTTATGAGTACTCTGCCAATATACCACAGTCTTTAGTTTGGTTTTATTACAACATTATCTACGTGATCGTTCCAATTTAAGTTATTCGTAATTGTAAACCTTATGAATTTAGTTGAATTAACAACTTTAGATTTGTGTGATTTATCGTGTAACAGAAATTTGGGGGATTTCTTTTAGTACTCTTATGGATGACTTCAGACTTTCATTATTTTGAGTCAACTACTACGTTTAGCACCGTATAAACATCGTGTTTAAATCATTTTGCAGTTGATTTTGATCGTCTGATGACTTCACACGATGGTGACTGACGGCGTCATCTGCAAAAAATTTAAGAGGCCTGCTGATGTCTCCTAAATCGTTGATGTAGATCAGCAGCAGCAAGATGGCCCATAACACTTCACGGTGGAACGCCAGATATTACTTCCTCTCACTCGATGTCTTTCTGTGATTTATTACTGAAAGGAAAACACGAATCCAGTCGTAAAATTGTGACGATACTCCAGGGATTTGATTAGAAGTCGGTTGTGAGGAACGATGTCATTTTGTGAGAATAAAGAGCTAATAGTGATTCACAAGAGCGATATTTTCTGAATCCGTGTTGGCTGTTGCCAATAAATCGTTTCCTTCGACGTTTTTCATAATGTTCGAACACAGTATATGTTCCAGAATCCTACTGCAAATCGACGTAAGTGATTTTGGTCTTTAATTCAGAGGATTACACCTGTTTTCTTTCACGGATATTGGTGTGACCTTCGCAAATTTGCAGTCTTTGGGTAAGAATCTTCCTATGAGCGAGAGGTTGTATATGATTGCTAAGTATGGAGTTATTGCATCAGGCCCCTCTGAAAAGAACCTGACTGGTATACAGTCTGGACAGTTTGGATTATTAAGCAATTTAAGCTGCTTCGCTATACCGAGGACAGCTACACCTAAGTTAATCGTGATGGCAGTTGTTCTTGATTTGAATTCTGGATCATTTGCTTCGTCTTACATTGCGAGGTACTTGCCCCTATGTTTTCCCCTTCGTCTCTTTACAGGGCGACTTTAATAGCGGTTCCTTCAATCCTCTCTGACATTTAGTGGCTCTGCATTTAATCACACGTGCGATTGTGTAGAACTTTCCCTGCACCTACGATGATCGAATATTGCGGTGTCATGCTATATACCAAAACTTGCAAAAAGAACGCGCAGGTCAACTGATGCGCAAGGGGTGGCACCCCTTCAGAACAGTGAAATGGACTTGCCCAGCACTCAAGACGATACTGTGTTTCTACACAGGGGACCCATAATTGCCGGGCCGTTGTGGCCGAACGGTTCCAGGCGCTGCAGTCCGGAACCGCGCTGCTACTACGGTCGCAGGTTCGAATCCCGCCTCGGGCATGGATGTGTGTGCTGTCCTTAGGTTGGTTAGGTTTAAGTAGTTCTAAGTATAGGGGACTGATGACCTCAGATGTTAAGTCCCATGGTGCTCAGAGCCATTTGACCCACTGTTTTACTCGAGCTCTACACTCACAGCTGATTTGACTTTAACAGTAGCAAGGAAAGTGATCATTTACTGGGATGGGTAAATATTTAAACGCTTTTTACACAGTGCACTTGACAAAACATTCATAACTATTTCACAGAAATATCAAATCATTATGAATTGACAGGGTGTCCCATTTATCATGAACACTACAAATAACTTTTTGCATAGAAGAAAAAAGTCAAGCAAATGTTGTTTAAGTCAGGAGCGGTTATGCAGCATGACTGCTTTGCTTGTAACTTCCTGCACCACGAAGATACGAACAGCAGAATGTATTTTTCAAATATCATCTTATATTTTTTATTTGGTGGTCCACTTCCTCTCCTACCAACATACACAGCAGATACGCGGGGTTAAGTAATTCACTCACTAGCTGGAGTTGATAGTAAACAAATATGCAAGGTGTGACTATAAAATAGCGGGTGCTGTTCTTCACTGGAAACCTCTGAACAGGCAAATCTGTATGAGTCGGTGCATGTCTTGATGAAGAACCCATGACTTGTTCTTCCACAGTTTGGGTTGCTTCTTTTTTCTGACGAAGTTACTGTAGTAATGTTTGATAGTTTGACCTTCAGGAACCCAATGAAGATACACCATTCCATGAATATCGAATACAGTATCACCATCACTTTGAATCTCGCTTTGCTCATTCGAGCTCTTTCGCTCTCGGTGAAGTTGGGTCATTCCAATGCATGAATTGGCACTTTGTTTCTGGATCATAGTGAAAAACATTCATCACATTTACCACTTTTTCAAAGATGTTATTCAGTGGTGTTCAGTGTGTCAGTACAAAAATTTCAGGAGCTTCTTTTTTCGATCTTGAGAATTTTCAGCACCTAAGTTTCTAATGTTAATTCGGTTACGTAAAATTTGCCTTAAGCATTCTTTGTTAATTCTCACAATTTCGGCAATCGATAGAACTCTACCAACGGTCAGATCGAATAAGATTACCTACTTTTTCGATATTTTCATCTGTTTTTGATATTGCAGGGCGTCCCGGGCGTGAGTCATTTTCAAAATCTTCTCGGCCATCTTGGAAACTCTTGAATCCCTCAAAAACACGTGTACGGGATAAATAGTTTTCAACATGCATTTCTTGTGGTAAAAGATAGGTTTCAGAAGCAGTTTGTCCAAATTTCATGTGAAACAAAACAAAATAATCGCTCTTACACTAACGGAGGCCAAAGCCGCACTAATTCGTCTACACATACCAGAGATGCCGCATTCTACTGCGAATGCTTCACGCTTCACTGCTGTTCGTCGTTCATCTTTGGCTCGTGCGTACTTACTCTTCAGGCACGTTATTTTATAGCCACATCTTGTAAATGCAGTTACTTTTCTGCTCCCTTACAGTCTCCGTAGATGAGAAGCATGTGTACTTCTCTTCGTTGGTGTACGTTCTACTCACGCAAACTTTCAACTGAAGACGATTGACTGAATGCGCGAATGTGTATTTCCCTTGAGTTTCCATTGACGTCCGGCGGATTCTTCAGACTTGTTTGCCTGCACTGAACGATTACCTCTTTTTTTAATGAATTAGATTTAGAGGAGAACTTGGTGATTTGTCACGGGTTTAGTGAGTGCTGTGTAGTTCATTAGATAAATGCTCAAACAGATACATGTGCGAGACGATACATGAAAGACGTAGCCCATCACGTGAAGACTAACTTTCAAAAATCTGAAAGTGTACTTTACTAAGCGATTGATGAGAGTTATCGTATTTTCCCACATCATGTGGTGAGAGTGGGAGAGGCTTAAATACAGTCGTTATTTACGCACATTAATCGAGAACTGTGTAACAAGGCGGAAATGAAGGGTGTACAACATGTGCTCTTTACAGAATATTGTACCACACTCTCATAGACTTAAATGTAGAACATATGGTAATAATAATTTTGAAAATATAGGGAGAGGGACACACTATGAAAAGAACGATTGGGTTCAGTCACCAACCAAATACGGAAAGAAATCATTTAAATAAAGAGAAACGTCGAGTATAAGACACACTTAGCGTATAATAGAGTTTAAAATACTTTCTGCAATGTGAATGTGACCCTATCTTAGATTATCATTATTTGAAAGCCAACGTAAAAGATAGAAGTGAAAACAGATTGTTACCTCGGAGGAAAATAAGAGGAACACCAAAAATATCGGGTGCAGATTAGTATAGTCGACGAAATCTTGCTTCAGCAGAAGCGCTTTGTTGGTGTCAATTATTAGCCTGTAAGTGAACAAGAGGTTTCTGAAACTGTATCTCTTGGGCAAAAAACGGCATGGATAAGAAATTTGCGCAATAGTACAACTGGAGAAGAAAAGTCTGGAAGAATTTTAACTGACTTACTATGGATGTGTGCTAGAAATGAGTAGACCAATAAAGTACGAAATGAAAAAGTAGTAAAAATAATTACACTACTGGCCATTAAAATTGCTACACCACGAAGATGACGCGAAATTAAACCGACAGGAAGAAGATGCTGTGATATGCAAATGATTAGCTTTTCAGAGCATTCATAAAAGGATGGCGCCGGTGGTGGAAAGTTTCCAACCTATTTCTCATACACAAACAGCAGTTTACCGGCGTTGCCTGGTGAGACGTCGTTGTGATGCCTCGTGTAAGGAGGAGAAATACGTACCATCACGTTTCCGACTTTGATAAAGGTCGGATTGTAGCCTACCGCGATTCCGGTTTATCGTATCGCGAAATTGCTGCTCGCGTTGGTCGAGATCCAGTGGCTGTTAGCAGAATATGGAATCGGTGGGTTGAGGAGGGTAATATGGAACGCCGTGCTGGATCCCAACGGCCTCGTATTACTAGCAGTCGAGATGATAGGCATCTTATCCGCGTGGCTGTAACGGATCGTGCAGCCACGTCTCGATCCCTGAGTCAACAGATGGGGACGTTTGCAAGACAACAACCATCTGCACGAGCAGTGCGACGACGTTTGCAGCAGCATGGACTATCAGCTCGGAGACCATGGCTGCGGTTAGCCTTGACGCTGCATCACAGACAGAAGCGCCTGCGATTTTGTACTCAACGACGAACCTGGGTGCACGAATGGCAAAACGTCATTTTTTCTGATGAATCCAGGTTCTGTTTACAGTATCATGATGGTCGTATCCGTGTTTGGCGACATCGCGGTGAACGCATATTTGAATCGTGTATTCGTCATCGCCATACTGGCGAACTCCCGGCGTGATGGCATGGGGTGCCATTGGTTACACGTCTTGGTCACCTCTTGTTCGCATTGACAGCACTTTGAACAGCGGACGTTACATTTCAGATGTGTTATGACCCGTGGCTCTATCATTCGATCCTGCGAAACCCTACATTTCAGTAGGATAATGCGTGATTGCATGTTGCAGGTCCTGTACAGGCCTTTCTGGATACAGAAAATGTTCGACTGCTGCCCTGGCCAGCACATTCTCCAGATCTCTCACCAATTGAAAACGTATGATCAATGGTGGCCGAGCAATTGGCTGGTCACAATACGCCAGTCACTACTCTTGATGAACGGTGGTACCTTGTTGAAGTTGCATGGGCAGCTGTACCTGTACACGCCATTCAAGCTCTGTTTGACTTAATTCCCAGGCGTATCAAGGCCGTTATTAATGCCAGAGGTGGTTGTTCTGGGTACTGATTTCTCAGGATCTATGCACCCAAATTGCGTGAAAATGTAATTACATGTTAGTTCTAGTATAATATATTTGTCCAATGAATACCCATTTATCATCTGCATTTCTTCATGGTATAGCAATTTTAATGACCAGTAGTGTATGTGATTCGACGTCTATTAAAATCATTTCGAAACCCGTACCGTTTAATAAAGGACATTGTTTCAGAGGCGACTTCCGTTTGTTGTAATTAAAAGCTACCACTGACGAGTCACGAGCAGATACGCTTAGAAGAAGAATTGTACGGGCAGCCAAATATTTGAATAATTAAATTGCGCTGGCGAGGATGCTAGGACAGCAGATGTATAAAGAGTGATAACCTGAAACGGTGCAAGTACCGTTTTTCTTACAAAATAAGTTTTCAGTAATATTGTGCCCTCAGCATTATGTTGGATGTTCCTAGACTAGATTCAGGAGCACAAACACGGAGAAAATCTTTCAAATACGCGTTAGTAGACGGCGCATGGTCTTCGTGCCAAGCTGACTGTCCCTCTTGAGTTCGAAAAATTGAAAGATGAGAATTGTTTTTGTTGACTACAGCTGTACTAGATAAAAACTTAATCCTGTATTTCTGTAGTTGTTTTATCACAGATTACACATTGTGTCTCAGATTTAATGGCCATTGCAACGAAAAATTAATTCCTGCTATTTTACTAAAAATTAACATTGGTTGTTGTTAAAATACAAGTTTATTCTTGTAAAGAGGGAAACAGTAAGCAGTCAATGTTAATAATGCTACTTATTTGCACAAATAGCACTGCTACTGGTTTCGAACTGACATGTGCATCTTCAGACGGCTGTTCACTTATTACTTCTGTTGTTGTTTATGTTAATTGCTGAAGAAAACATCAAACAACTAATGTAAAGAACAAGAAATGTGATATAATCGTGCACAGCCGTCTGAAGATTAACCCGTCGGTACGAAACCGATAATGGAGCTATTTGGTTAAAAAAATGGTATTGTTAACAGTGGCTAGCTACTGTTTTTTATTTGCAAGATTCAATTTGCAAACACTTTCCCACTGAAACTGAGAACCAGTCAGTTTCCTGGTATGAGATTTAGAACGTTCTGAATATAATTTACATTCTAATTTGTCTCATTACATTTTTTGGCGATGCGATGAGCAGCAAATTTCTGTGGTGTCAGAGTACCTTCTCAGTTTTCTGGATACAAATCAGTTATGTAAAAACAAAGATACATTTTTTCCATACTCCCGAAAAATGTGAAATTTGGAAAATAGAAAGTTTTCGATTTATACTCTTAACATAGTGATGAAGAGATTAGGACGTTGGAGGACAATGTCAAAACAGTCGAAAGATTAGGACAGAAGAGCAGAAGAAGGAAAAGAGAATGAAGACAGAAACGTAGAAGGCGATTGTAATACATAAAACCTTCAATAATATGCGACCGATCTGCACGATGTGAAGGAATCCTACTACATATGAAGCAAGATAGCATACGACGTTTGAAGAAACAGTACATAAGAAGCACTCTAGTGCAGGCAGACAGAGCATACCTCGGCAAAAGGAGTCTTCTAGTGTCAAAAGTAGATACTACCTAAATAAATAAATTCTTGAGCTCGTATGACTTGAGCTGTAAAATGTGTGGACGTGAATCACCGACTGTGTGAAACCTGGAAAACAAAAGGATCGGAGCGTTTGAGGAGAAGGTTGACAGAAGATTGCTGAAAATAAATTGCATGGGTAAGAAAATAAGTGAGTTGGTCCTCTGTAGAAACGCAAATGAATGCATGCTCGAAGAACAATGACTAGAGAAACCGACAATTGATTGCACGTGTGTTAAGAGGGCAGAGAGTAGCTATCATGGTAGTGGAGGGTCTTTCAGAATACAAAAATCGCTGTGGAAGAAAGAGTATATGCAACAAATAACTGATAACCTATTGCGAACATATATACAGGGTGATCCATTGATCGTGACCGGGCCAAATATCTCACGAAATAAGCGCCAGACGAACAAACTACAAACTACGGCCGGCCGGTGTGGCCGTGCTGTTCTAGGCGTTTCAGTCTGGAACCGCGTGACCGCCACGGTCGCAGGTTCGAATCCTGCCTCGGGCATGGATGTGTGTGATGTTCTTAGGTTAGTCAGGTTTAAGTAGTTCTAAGTTATAGGGAACTGATGACCTACGAAGTTAAGTCCCATAGTGCTCAGAGCCATTTGAACCATTTTTACAAAGAACGAAACTTGTCTAGCTCGAAGGGGGAAACTAGATGGCGCTATGGTTGGCCCGCTAGATGGCGCTGCCATAGTTCAAACGGATATCAACTGCGTTTTTTTAAAAATAGGAACCCCCATTTTTTATTACATATTCGTGTAGTACGTAAAGAAATATGAATGTTTTAGTTGGACCCCTTTTTGCGCTTTGTGATAGGTGGCGCTGTAATAGTCACGAACATATGGCTCACAATTTTAGACGAACAGTTGGTAACAGGTAGGTTTTTTAACATTAAAATACAGAACCTAGGTACGTTTGAACATTTTATTTCGGTTGTTCCAATTTGATACATGTACCTTTGTGAACTTATCATTTCTGAGAACGCATGCTGTTACAGCGTGATCTTCTGTAAATACCACATTAATGCAATAAATGCTCAAAATGATGTCCGTCAACCTCAATGCATTTGGCTATACGTGTAACGACATTCCTCTCAACAGCGAGTAGTTCGCCTACCGTAATGTCCGTACACGTATTGACAATGCGCTGACGCATATTGCCAGGCGTTTTCGGTGGATCACGATAGCAAATATCCTTCAACTTTCCCCACAGAAAGAAATCCGGGGACGTCAGCTCCGGTGAACGTGCGGGCCATGGTACGGTGCTTCGACGACCAATCCACCTGTCATGAAATATGCTATACAATATACTGCTTCAACCGCACGCGAGCCATGTGCCGGACATCCATCATGTTGGAAGTACATCGCCATTCAGTCATGCAGTGAAACATCTTGTAGTAACATCGGTAGAACATTACGTAGGAAATCAGCATACATAGCACCATTTAGATTGCCATCGATAAAATGGGGGCCAATTACCCTTCCTCCATAATGCCGCACCATACATTAACCCGCCAAGGTCGCTGATGTTCCACTTGTCGCAGCCATCGTGGATTTTCCGTTGCCAATAGTGCATATCATGCGTGTTTAAGTTACCGCTGTTGGTGAATGACGCTTCGTCGCTAAATAGAACGCGTGCAAAAAATCTTTCATCATCCCGTAATTTCTCTTGTGCCCAGTGGCAGAACTGTACAGGACGTTCAAAGTCGTCGCCTTGCAGTTCTTGGTGCATAGAAATATGGTAGGGTGCAATCGATGTTGATGTAGCATTCTCAACGCCGACGTTTTTGGATTGCCGATTCTCGCGCAATTTCTCTGCTACTGATGTGCGAATTAGCCGCGACAGCAGCTGAAACACCTACTTAGTCATCACCATTTGTTGCAGGTCGTGGTTGACGTTTCACATGTGGCTGAACGCTTCTTGTTTCTTTAAATAACGTAACTATCCGGCGAACGGTCCGAACACTTGGATGATGTCGTCCAGGATACCGAGCAGCATACATAGCACACGCGCGTTGGGCATTTTGATCACAATAGCCATACATCAACACGATATCGACCTTTTCCGCAATTGGTAAACGGTCCATTTTATCACGAGTAATGTATTACGAAGCAAATACCGTCCGCACTAGCGGAATGTTACGTGATACCACGTACTTACACGCTTGTGACTATTACAACGCCATCTATCATGAAGCGAAAAAAGTGGTCCAACTAGAACATTCATATTACCTTACGTACTACACGAATATGTGATAAAAATGGGGGTTCCTATTTTAAAAAACGCAGTTGATATCCGTTTGACCTATGGCAGCGCCATCTAGCGGGCCAACCATAGCGCCATCTGGTTTCCCACTTCAAGCTAGACGAGTTTCGTTTGATGCTTATTTCGTGAGATATTTGGTCCGGTCACTATCAATGGGCCACCCTGTATAATGTCGGGAAAGAAATCGCAAGACTAAGAAGGAGCTGCGCGACATAAAGGGAGGCGTCTTTCTACATCTGAAAAATGATGTCTATTCAGATTTCACGCCAGAAGGATGGCATTGCTAGCGCCTCTATGAAGATGCAAATGAGGTTTGCTTTAAATACACGCTGTAACTGTCGTGAGCGTTAGTTTCCTTCGAGATTGGACGAGGTGGATTGATGTTAGACAAGAATACTTTTAATGTGACAGACACGGCATTATCTCTATGCCTCAGTGAGTTTGAACTAGGTGTTGCAATAGGGTTACGAGAAGGTGGCTGTTCCATCTGCGATACTACAGAAACACTTGACAGGAATCGAGACACTGTACAGGATTGCTGGCAGCTGTGGCTAGGAGGATGTCAGGTCGCAAGAAGGCCAGACTCCGGAAATCCACGTGGCACTACCGAGAAGGGAGACCATCGAACTCGATATATGGCTGGCGCATCGTACTGCATCTGCAGGAGCAATATGAGCAGCAGTTGGCACCACGGATGCACAACGAACTGTTACAAATCGAATACTTTAAGGACAGCTTCGAGCCAGACATCCTGTAGCGTACATTCAACTGACCCTAACCCACTGCCATTTGTGTTAAGCGAGTGCTCATTGGATTGCAGAATGGAGGTCTGTTGTGTTTTCTGATGAAAGCTGGTTCTGCGTCGGCACCTGTGATGCCTGTCTGTTGGTTAGAAGGAGACCTGCTGAGGGCGTTCATCCAACCTGTCTACGTGCCAGACATACTGCACCTACACCTCGAGTTGTGGTCTGCAATACGATGTCGTACGCAAGCAGGAGCACTCTCCTGGTTATCCCACGTACTCTGACTGCAATATTCAGTCTGGTGATTGGACTTGTTGTGTTGCTGTTCATAAACAGCATTCCAGGGGGTATTTCCCGGCAGCATAACGCTCGTCCACATATCGCTGTTGTAACCCAACACGCACTACAGAGTTCCTTGGTCTGCTTGATCACTAAATCTGCCTCCAATCGAATACAAATGGGACATCACCCGACGACAACTACTCCGGCGTCATCCACAAACAGCATTAACCATCCCTGTATTGACCGACCAAGTGCAACAGGTACGGTCCTCCATCCTACAAACTGACATCCGGCCCTGTACAACACAAGGCTTGCACGTTTGCATGCTTGCATTCAAATTCTGGTGGGTTACACCGCTTATTAGTGTATCAGCATTTAATATTTCCCGTGGCTTATCCCGCACTTACATTAACCTGTTATCTTACACTGTTAATAACTTACATATGTTACCTAGGAAAATGTATTCCAAATATTTCATTTCTCTACATTAATTATTTTCTGGTATTGCGATTTCTTCCAATCTGTATATAACAAGATCATTATTTGATTACATAACTAGTGCCGGCCTCTGTGGCCGAGCGGTTCTAGGCGCTTCAGTCAGGAACCGCACGACTGCTACGGTCGCAGGCTCGAATCCTGCCTCGGGCGTGGATGTGTGTAATGTACTTAGGTTAGTTAGGTTTAAGTAGTTCTAAGTTCTAGGGGACTGATAACCTCAGAAGTCCCACAGTGCTCAGAGCCATTCTCATCATTTTTGAACATAACTGGTGACAAATCACTGGAAACAATAACAACTCTGAAATATGTAGAAGTAACCGCCAGGTCTAATCTCAAATGATAACGTCAGACTGAGTGCATGAAAAGCAGATGATTCATTGGAAGACTCGTAATGAAATGTAATTCATTCGCGAAGAACTGCCCTATAAAACGCTTGCTCGATCGATTCTTGACAACTGTTCATCACTCTTGGACCCTTGACAAATGGGAATAACAGAACAGGTAGAAAAGATCTAATGAATAATGGAGCGTTTTGTCACGGGATCGTCTAGTAAGTGTGAAGCCATAACGGAGGTGCTCAGCAATCTCCTGTGACGGAGAGGCGCTGTGCATCGCTGAGAGGTTTACTGTCGAAATGCAGAGAGCGAACGTCCCGAGTAGAGTCGGACGGCAAATTGCATCTTTGAAAACACATATCTTTCAAGAGACGAAAATCACGGAAGTTAGAGCTCGTAAGGAGGTTTAGCGACAGGCATTATTCCCACGCGCCATTCGCGTTAGAAAAGGGAATAGGAAAAGATGATAGTGGTACTAGAGGTGTTCACCGTCACACACGTAAAGGAGTCTAGCGGAGAACAGATGTAGATGTAGACGTAGATGTAGGTGCTCCTCATTGACACAGGAGTGGAAATCGTAGTTGGCCATGTTAAACTAGTGGACGGACTGATTACAACAGGAAAAAGAGATGACTAAATGATACTGATTTCGCCATTTGATTGTTGTGTTCTTTACTTCTGAATTTCAGCTCTGTAGGCATTTTGAGGTGATTCGCTATTAATACTCCGAAAATAGTTTTTCATATGGATTAGGAGGCTTCACATACCAAACAACAGGAATTGATATAACGATCCCTGTGAATGTTATGTTCTTACGGTATCCCACGGCAAGGGAAATAACTAATTTGGAAATGACAATAGTGAATGACTTGAAAATGGTTACAGAGCTGATATTATAGTAATGTCAAAAAGGAATTAAAATAAGAGTCAAATGGAAAAGTATTGTGACGTCTAATGATAAAAAAAGTATAAAAAAATTGAAAATTTGGGAATACGTATCGGTGTTGGATGAAAGTGAAAGTAATTGATTAAAGACAAAAGGGGAAAGAAGGGACACACTGCAATTAATAATAGTAAAATTTTTCGCTAGAAGGAGCAGTAGAGGGAAGAAATTGTAGGGATTGTCAAGTATTAGAATAAGTAAACTGAGTTATTGAGGATATTTAGACGTTTCAATCCGGACTTTTGAAAGTTACAAACAAAATCCGGGAAGACGTGTAGGTGTTGATTAGAAGTGAAAAGACGGAGTTGCAGCAGTGCAGTGAGAAATAGGCATCTTGACACTGGAGGGAGCAGTAAAGGTAAATATTACAACGGTAGTCAAGTGTTAGAATAAGTGAAACGCGAAATCGACGACGCTGGGTGTATAAAACAAGTACAGATGAAGAGATTAGCTGAAGTTGGGAGCAGATGGAGGAGAACATCAAAACAATCGAACTACGTGGAGAGAAAAGCATAAGAAGAAGCAGAAGAAGAAAAATATAATAACTATAATAACGAGAAGAAGAACAAGAAGTAGAAGAAAAATACATTAGATAAATAGAATGAACAAAGACAATGTATTATTCCTTTTGGGTGTACTGACACGTCATCTTATAAAATACTGAAGATTCTAAAATAGGGAGGTTTTGGCCGTGTTGCGGTATGCTTTCTCCTGTAACTGATGGATATTTTAATATAAGTTGTACTACAAGCATAACAATTCTAAAGAGACTGACACGTGCTGTAGAAGCCTGTTTATTGTAATAAGCAGAAGGGTTGCGGTACAATTTGGAGTAATTAAATTTTTCGCTGGAAGGAGCACTAGGAGCAAAAATGCAAGGGTAGTGAAATATTAAAATAAGCAAAAATGGTTATTGAGAATCTTTGGTGAAGAAGGTATGGATATATGAAAAGATTAGCAGAAGATGGGAGCATGATCTTGCGGTTCTAGGCGCTGCAATCCGGAACCGCGGGACTGCTACGGTCGCAGGTTCGAATCCTGCCTCGGGCATGGATGTGTGTGATGTCCTTAGGTTAGTTAGGTTTAAGTAGTTCTAAGTTCTAGGGGACTGATGACCTAAGATGTTAAGTCCCATAGTGCTCAGAGCCATTTGAACCATTTGAACCAAGATGGGAGCAGACAGAGAACAACATCAAAAAAGTAGAAAGTTTTGCAGAGAAATTGAGCAGAATAAGAAGAAATAGAACAAGGAGAAAAATACAATGGAAAGAGCAACAGATACAGTGGAGTGGAGAAAGGGACAACACAAGCATTGTAATCTGGCCATTTAGAAAGTTCTAAACAGAATTCGGGGAGACAGGCGTATGTTAAATGGAATCGGAGGAGTAAGAAAGTCGAGAATGAAATTTGTGGAGACTCGGAGGTGTTGGGATCAGGGTGAAGTGGTTTGGTGGAGAACAGGCAGGTGCCCACCTGTGGGCGGGCCGCCACTTGTTGCGAGGCCGCGCTGGCTCCGGCGCCGACTCACCTGGAGAGCTGTGGCTGGTGGCGGCGGAGGCCGGTCCGCTGTCGGGCATGTGCGGGGGCTGCCGTCGCGACGCAGAGTGGAGAGCCGACGCAGCCGCCGGCCGACGCGACGCCCCCGCGCGACGCCAGCGCCACGCGGAGGGTACGCGAAGCCGGCCCCGTGGGCGGCGGGCGGCGGGCGGCTGGGGGCGGCGCTGATTGATGGTCGCTGTCGCGCTAGGGCCGAGTCATACTAGGGGTGGCTGGTGATACACTGGCTGCCAGATACAAGTGAAATGGGTAAAACCAACTTGTTAGAGAAGCTACACGCCATTCGTGGCATGCTCAACGTTGGAACGACAGATCGGCTCTAAAATGTACTGTTTATTAAGGCTTACGTGTTTGGTAAAATTAACCATAATATAGTAGCTATATACCGATACCATCGGACGTGGCGTGCAAAATATTGGCGATTGCATGATGGTGCTTCTGGAAAGGAGACATTTTCAAAATTTCCTTCAACACGGCAACCCCAAAAGGAAAGAGAGGTGGCCTGGGCATAAGACACGTCTACATCAACGAGGGGTGGTCTACACGTTATGCAAAACATATTTTTCTCTCGGCCAAATTCGACTGAAAAAATGAGGAATTTGTTGTGGGGCGTCGTAGAACATTACCTCTTTAGCCCCTATAATTTCATGAAGTTCTGGTAGACGGTGGGGCTGTACATAGCCCTCAAAATGGCGTCTGTAACGGAAGTGGGCTCTAAGAAGAGAGCTGCACATTGACATTCTTTAGGCAGAAAACCAAAGCATCGCATATATTCATAGGAGCTTGCAGAATGTCTACGAAGACCTGCCAGTGAACAAAAGCACGGAGAGTCGTTGAGCGAGGCGTCTGTCACCATCGCAACTGTCTGATATTCCGCGTGCCAACTGGCCGCACACAAGTATGACGCCTGCAGTGATGAAACGTGGGGACGTGCGGATGGACGGACACTCTCAGTCCAGGTCATGCAAACGAACTTCTTCTCATCGAAGACAACGCAAGGTCTCACACAAGCCTGTGCACGCGAGAGGAGCTTACGAAAACTTTGACTGTTCTTTCTCATCCAGCTGCAGCTCGGATCTCGCAACTTCGACCCATATCCGTTTGGTCCATTCATTGAAAGATACTCTCCGCGGAATCGATAAGTGGATGACGGGGAGATTATTAATGCGCCAATACGTTGACTCCGACGTCGGCCAATAGAGCGGTACCAAGCAGGTGTACATGCTCTCCTAGTGAGGTGGCGTAGCCGGCCGAAGTGGCCGTGCGGTTAAAGGCGCTGCAGTCTGGAACCGCGAGACCGCTACGGTCGCAGGTTCGAATCCTGCCTCGGGCATGGATGTTTGTGATGTCCTTAGGTTAGTTAGGTTTAACTAGTTCTAAGTTCTAGGGGACTAATGACCTCAGCAGTTGAGTCCCATAGTGCTCAGAGCCATTTGAACCATTTTTTTGAGGTGGCGTAAGGCCATAGTATTGAATGGAGATTATATTGGAAAATAGAGTTTTGTAGCAAAAAGATCGGGGAGTAATATGGTGTATTGGAATCTTGAATAAAACCAATCTGATATGGGAAGATGTGTTGCATCACGTATTGAACGTCCCTCATACATCAACATAGACGCACTGCAAGCCACCGAGCGGCGTGTGGCGGAGGGTACCTCGCACCACTAATAGTAATTTCGTTTTCTGTTCCACTCACTAAAAGAGCGAAGAAAACACGCCTGTCTATATGAGTCCGTATGAGCCCTAACTTCTTGTATCTTATCTTCGTGGTCCTTGGACTGGTGGCAGCAAAATCCTCCCGAAGTCAGCTTCAAATGTCAGTTCCATATATTTTCTCAATAGTTCTCCTAGATGAGAAAGACGCCTCTCTCTTCAGGGATTCCCATTTGAAGTCCTGGAGCATCATAATGTCTGTTGTTTGGACCAACAGGCAACACATCTAGCAGCCTGCCTCTGAACTGCGTCGATGTCCTCCTACAGTCCGACCTATTGTGGATTGCAAACACTCGAGCAATACTCAACAATGGCTCGCAGTAGAGTCCTATATGCGGTCTCTGTTACAGATGAACCAGATTTTCCTAAGATTCTCTCAATAAACCGAAGTCGATCATTCGCCTTCATTACCACAATTCTTACATGCTGATTCCATTTCATCTCACTGTATAATCTTACACTGAGACATTTAAACGACGTGACTGTGTGAAACAGGATACTGCTAATGCTGTATCTGAGCATCACGAGTTTGTTTTTCTTACTCATCCGCTTTAACTTATATTTTTCTACATTTAGAGCTAGCTGCCATTCGTCACACCAACTAGAAATTTGATCATGTTGTATCCCGCCAGAGTCACTCAACGGTCACGCCTTCCTGTACACCACAGCATCATCAGCAAACAACGGCACTTTGCTGTCCACCCTGTCAGCCACGTCATTTATGTATACAGAAAATGACAGCGGTCCTAACACATCTACCTGGGCCGCGCGGGAATGCGGTCTCGGGCGCCTTGTCACGGTCAGTGCAGCTCACCCCGTCGGAGGTTCGAGTCCTCCCTCGGGCATGAGTGTATGTGTTGTCCATAGCGTAAGTTAGTTTAAGTCAGATTAAGTAGTGTGTAGGCTTAGGGACCGATGGCCTCAGCAGTGTGGTCCTATAATACCTTATTACAAATTTCAAATTTTGCATTTACCTGGGTCACTTCTGAGCATACCCTTGTCTCCGATGAACAGTTGCCGTTGACGACATCATACTGGTTTCCATTACTTAAGAACTCTTCGAGCCACTCGCATACCTGGGAACCTATTCCATGTGCTCGTATCTTTGTTAACAACCTGAGTGAGACTCCGCGTAAAATGATTTTCGGAAATCTAGAAATATGGAATCTGCCTATTGCCTTTCATCCATAATTTACAGTATACCATGGGAGAAAAGGGCAAGCTGACATTCGCACGAGCAATGCTTTCTAAAAGCGTGTTGATATGCGGGGTTAAGCATTTCGGTCTCTAGGAAATTTATTATGTTATGCCTCAGAATATGTTCAACAATTCTGCAAGAAAACGAAGGAAATTGGTCTTTAATTTTACAGATCCGTCCTTTTATTCATCTTATATGTAGAAGACACTATCGCTTTTTCGAGTCATTTGTGCCTTTACGCAGACAGTAATGTTCCTAAACTGGGTCTAAAAATTAATGTAGGCAAACAATCGGGGTATAATGCAACAATATCTGAAACTTTGAGATCTGCGGACATCGCAAAATAAATGCGGAGCTAGTCGAGGAAGCAAATATTTCATATAATTAAGTTACATTCATCTTGATCCGAAGTAAATCACCGCCGAGAATATCTACGAATCACTCACAGCACATCGTTCGCAGAATCCCTATACGTGAAGTGTGGAAAAAGTATTTGGAAAAATGTCTCTAACGCCATCCTACCTACGGGAGCAAGCGCCACTTGATACGACGTCGTCAGTGACAACATTCCTACCGTAGAAAGACTCTGTAACGTTAAGCTGCCAGCCACTCCTCATTGTCTTAATTGCCAGTTTGTTGAACCTGTGGAACACGTTTTACCAGCTAGATAAAATAGGAATATGGAATTGAACCAGAAAAAAAAAAAAAATGCTGCGAGGTGTGCAGGAAGAGGGTCAATGAGTGTCTAGGAAGCACCAACGTGGTTGTGGAGCCATATCAATTCCAGTGACGTGGCCGGATGCCCTAGGTCTCTAGGTTGAGGATGCGTGGCGCGAACAGCCCGATCGAGGTTATCCCACGGATTCTCGATTGGATTTTAAACTGGGAAGTTTGGTGGCCAGGGGAATACGGTGAACTACGCTCGCACACTGCGAATTGTGTGACTAGTTGCACTGTCCTGCTGGCAGATGCCATCGTGGCGAGAAAAAAAGGAGACATGTAGGGGTGGACATGGTCCCCATGGATATATGTATACTTGGTTTGAACCTTTGCGCCTTCTATAACGACGAGATCACTCACGTAAAGCCGGCCGGTGTGGCCGTGTGGTTCTAGGCGCTTCAGTCTGGAACCGCGTGACTGCTACGGTCGCAGGTTCGAATCCTGCCTCGGGCATGGATGTGTGTGATGTCCTTAGGTTAGTTAGGTTTAAGTAGTTTAAGTTCTAGGGGACTAATGACCATAGTGCTCAGAGCCACTCACGTAATACCATGAAAACATTCCCCAGACCATAAGGCTTTCTCCTCCTTCCTTTGCTTTTAGACGTTTCACGATGTACACGCCTACGCCATCTCTCCGATGGAGCATGAAACATAATTAGTTTGAAAAGGTCACCTTTCGACACTCGTTGATCGCCCATTTCCGGTACTGGATACAAATTCCAGGCTTTTTTCGTCGATGAACGGCAGTCAGCAAGGATGAATGAACAAAATGAACAAGGCGCCTCCCTCGGAGGCCTATACGCAGCAAAGTTCGCTGAACAGTCATTGGAGGAGACACTGTTGGTAGCCCTTGGTTCACTTGGGCGGTCAGCTGAACAACATTTGCACGTATATTCGCTCGCAGATATTTCCGTAGCCTGTCATCTGTGGCCTGTGGTGAACCACAGTTGCCTCAGCACCTGTTTCAGATGGCGCCATTTTGCCGTGCACGGTAAGCTTTAACTAAGCGAGCACGCGAACAGTTTACAGCCTTAGCCGTTTCGGAAGTGCTTCCACCCTTGGCCCGAAAACCAATGATGATGCCCTTTTAGGCGTTAGATAAATCACTCCTTTTCCGCATTATGACAACGATTGCACTATCTGCTGAGTCTCACCCCAGATGCTTTAGATACCATCCACTGCCAGTGCTGCCGCGAGACGTTGTGAACAGTTATATGCGCGTTGACATCGAACATAGGCGGTGGTCACGTAAATATGATTAACAATTTCAGGAAGTTTTATCACAACTCTGGTGGCTTTAACGCTAAAGACGACTTTTTACCTCCCATGAAAGCAGTTCTGTCTTTTCTTAAGAACAGGAGATTATTTTAAAATTTAAATTCCCGGAGTTTCACTTTTGTCGGAAGTATTGAAGAAAAAAAAGAGGTTGCGGAATTGAAACCCAGTGTGCCTTTAATCCATCCTTCACCTCTAAACGAAATGAGGATTCACCAGGAACCACACATGGTTCGGATTCCGCGTTAAACTCTGGGTCCCCTATCACCGGTTGGACAACCATCAGGTTGGTTTGCAACTGCTCAGCATGTTTTTCTATCTTCGGCCTTTTCCTTGAGAGCGGTGTAGGTGGAGCAGCTGGTATCCTCCATGAAGTGGGTGATATATTCTTGTGTCAGTCCGCCTCTTGCGTTCTTCCCTTCCACTGTCTCTTCAATGATACTTTCAATGACACCATCATGTCTCAGCAGATGGCTGACCTGTGTGTCCCTTCTGTTCTGGACCAGCTTCAGGACCCAAGGTTTCTCTCCCTCCACTCTCTGGAACACCACCTCTTCATTGGGACCTTGTCTACATAGGAGATTCTCCTGTATAATCGCATCTCGAACGTTATTTTTGTTTTTTGGTATTCCGCTCCCGTGAGTGTAAGTAGATGATTTACTCCCATACAATAGAATACGCTGAACAAATGTCTTTATGGGATCTTTCCTGATATCTTTATTTATGAAGCTGGATATGAAAATGTTTCTGCTCTAGTCAAAAGCAGTATTTGCCTGATGGATGGGACTTGCAATAACCGCCCTTCATCTTCCGTCTGATGTAATTTTACTGTCTAGGTAGACGAAGAATTCGACGGTCTCTAATCGCTCATCATAGAATGACAATTCGGTAACTATTCGCCACTATGATTTTTGTTTTAGATTTACTAATTATCATGTAATAGGAAGAGCTTAGGCCGGATTCTATCTGGGATGGCATTTCTTTTAATTGTTCTACACTGCGATATCATTAGCAAATCTCAAAATGTCTGTTTTCGTATTATGGATTTTAATTTCTCCTATAGCTTCTAAACGAGTGCGGAAAACTTAAGGACCGAAAGAACTTCCGCATAATGTATGACCACCAAGAAACATAGCTCCCTGAAACTTCAACCATACACACGAGGAGTGCTACAGGACGGAAGGTAACTGAAAGAAATACGCAGTAGGACGAACAGAGAAGACACTTTTATTCAAAGAACAGTAAATAAATGCACTGAAGTGACCGTCATTTATGATTATTACAAAAGATGCGGTATGGTTCTTAATCCTAGCACCATACTGTGAGATTTCCATGACATGAATTACACTGTGGAGTCGGTGGTGACCCATTTAAAAATATAGTGAATTAATGTATTTTAATTTTTTTATTTTGATGGTGCTTATATTTTCATTGTTTTAGAGAGTCGTATAAATACTTTTCTCTATCGCGCATGAGGTTATACTACTGAAGTAAGTTAGGGACACATAAGTCACCGAAGTGGCATCCAATAGAAAGACGTGCACCCGCTCATTGAACCTCTCGAAATTAACTACCTAGACGTCAATAGAACGGTTCGGAACGGAAAGCGATGTCACCGTCGAATGGTGGTGTGTTCATATTAGACGGAAAGTCACTTCAATTAGGCAAGTGCTAAACGCTGGTATACGATCCATGATGAATATTATTGTGATCAGAGTTCGGTGTGATTAATGTATTCAGAAGTGGGAACACTTTCATAGCGTAACGATGAATATAAGTGGGGCTTGAAGTATATGTGTTAAACAGATGCAACATGATAATCACTGCTTATTTCCTGACAGACGTAAGTGTGTTTGTTACTCCCTTATAGGAGGAACACGTATTATGAGGACGTATGACCTCACTTAACACCTTCTCCCAAGTGAATTTGAACATGGTGGTCACTCAAAACATATTCAAGGTCAACATGAAGTCTCTAAGTCCTCTGCAGCACTTACTTACCTTTCTCACTTTGCACTGGCTGTAAGATACATGTAACAATAGAGAAATATTACTGCAGGTGTCAGCTCGCTTGCAGAACGATTCTGGTGAATACAAAATGCTGTTAGTAGTTTGTGCTCGCATCAGATGCAGATTTAAGTAAGAATATAAGAGCATATGGGAACTATCAAGGAAAGGATTATAAATTTCTTATATGGCTGTAGAATGAAAATTAATCAAGAGAACATTTGAATGACTTTGTGTAATTAATCAATAATAATAATAATAAATCGGTATAAAGGTAACGCCATATAATCAGCAATTCCCGTAACAATATTAATTAAGTGGGATGTTAATGACTACCACGGCCTTTACTCACGGATGAGCGAGTGAAATACCGATTTTGATCCGTGAATGTGGAACGAATCCTTTCTCTTTGAACAACGAATCTTTACCTTGGAAACGAAAGAAGGTATAGTCGTATTTATGAAACTGAAAACAGCAACGAAATGCTGCGCTAAACTCCGTTCGTTAACAACGATCTCACCATAGATTCGAATGTGCCGCCAAATGAAAATTGCTAATGGAATGGAACATTGTACCGATCATCTTATAAGCACGGGCAGCGTCCTTACGTTGAGTACATCCTATAACACTACGCAGCGAGCGAGTGCAGAGCGCAAAATGCTTCTGTTCTGGCAGTCGACATGGCCACTCTTCCGGCGAACTGTTGCAGACCGAGATACGATTGATCAGTTAGCTATTGTTTGCGGTCGGATCGATGATAATAATGAATCCGAGGCTCCTAGTGCCACTCCGGCGAATGTTCTGTCCTCAGGTTCTGTCGCCTGTCTAGGTCGACCGCTTCCTTCTTGATGCTGTGTTAGGCCATGGCTCACCCGTTCGTGCCAATAGCACCCAATAACGGCATCAGTCCTATTCAAATGGAGACCGATTGGCCGATTACTCCTACCGGTTTCTTTGGGTCCAGTTAAATGTCTCGTCTCGAACGCTGACACCTACGTTTAATGTTCACGCACTTATCTGCGAGGCGCAGTTACTCTCTAACTCAGTACACGAAATGAAATGCACAAAGACTTTATAGCCTGGTATCGTCATGTTCGCTGTTTACTAGCCTTACCAACTAAGTCGTGAAGCTGCGCTGCGAAGTCACACATTAATCGACAGGCCGCCAAAGTTTACAGTTTAGCGTTTTCCGTCGATACCTGTTTGAAAATAAGTTTGTGACCTGTTCTCATAGCTCCTTCGTGCCTGTTTTCATAGCTTCTCCGTGGTGCGTTGTTCATCGTTTTTGTCTTCGAGTGTAAATACCTTTCCAAAAAGTGACCTGTGACACTGAAAGATAGTGCCACAAATACCTCAAAAAGTGTAATACAGAAATCGTCTAGCTCTTCTTAATCTAACTGAATTGAACCGATGGTGAAAGCATAATCCTAGGAAAGGCATAGTTGAAAGGTCAATAAAAGTCATTAGATAAAGTCATTTGTACTGGGGGTACAACTTTGCTTCCCCCGTTTTTTCTCAAAGTTCGGGGGTTTATTGTGAGCATCTTACAACAACTTTACGTTTCAAAGTATTGGTCATCGCTGGCCACTACTTTCTCCCATCTTTCGGGCAACATACGAATCCCGCGGTGGAAGAACTGGTCGATTCAATTTTGCAATTGTTCATATGACAGGAAGCGCTGGGCAGCCAGGTCGTGTGCCATTGGTTTCCATTTCAACGTTTCCAGGTATGATTTGGTGGGTTTTGCACGTCGAGCACTGTCATGCTGCAAAATCACCTTTTCATGTATATCGTTGTACTGTGGCGTTTGTCTTTCAGTGCTCGGCTCAAACACATCAATTACTTTCGATAACGATTTTCTGTGATTGTTCTCGTCGGTTGCAGTAGCATCGAAAGCTTTCTCTCTTTCACAGCCATGCCGGTCTTCAAAGTCAAAATCACCGTTCTTGAAGCATGGAAACAATTTTCTGCAAAGTTCTGTCGCTATAAGCCGTCTCATCATAGGCCTTAACGAGCTTTTTATGAGCCTCAGCCGCAGATTTCTTCATATCAAATCAGAAAATTAAAACCTCCGGTAGATGACGAGAATTGGGCTCGTAAGTTGACATATTCAGCTGAGAATAACTTTAAGATGAAATTAAAAATCGACTAATGTTCTGATGGCATTATGTTCTCAAATTCCTAAGCTTACCGTATAACATTTACGACCTACGACTTGCACCACTACTTTCCACTAATGCCGTCTGCTGAAAAACGGCGGTAGCAAAGTTGTAGACCTAATATATTTCAGTTGACATTAATAAAACGACTGGTAGTTTAGCCAAAATGAAACGAATTAATTGCCGTAAAATGAAATAGAATGAGCGCTTCACTGAGGATCAAGTCAGTGGGGATTAAGTGACATGAAATTCTGTTTCAAGTTCCAGTCGGGCAAATTTTTCAGCTGTTGATCACCTAGTCTGCGTTCTCACGGGGAGTTGGATCCCCAACCTTAAGGCAGTGCGGTATCTGACTAAGTTGTGCACTGTCGAGACACTCCTCTTTCCAGGGAAGTGGGGATCAGGCTACTGTCCGACAATCCAGATTTATGCTTTCCGTGATTTCCCTAAATCGCTTAGGGCGGATACTGTGATGGTTTCTTTGGAAACAGCACGGCCGACCTTTCTGCAATGCGAATCCTCCTTCCAACCATTGTTGTGGCACTTCTCCTATTTCCCAGGACTTTACTATCAGCATCTGCTACGCCCTTCGCAAGGGGTACAACGGTTATAAGTGCAGATATTTTTATATTAGTAGATTAGTATGTACAAACATCAGTGTGTTTTGGTTATTTTTTGTCTGTGTCGAACAGTCTTCCTACAAACATATCACAAACTTTACGAACTGATGTGTTGTGCATGGCCGTACCGGTGCTGCAAAGTGAACGATGCGTGTCAGTATAGGGTAAACATTTAGTGTCTATACATCCTCACCTCAACATCCGACCTTCCACCCCGGGGGAAAATAAACATGAATGGCTTGCTCTTGCCACATTTACTCTTTTGGAATATTCTTCTTGTGTATTACAGACGGAAATATCCAGACACCGCACGGCAATTAATGTATCTGCCGTTATTTACTACCTGTGGTGCGGTAAACAGCGTCAGCTCAGCCTGCGAATAATAAGTATTACGAAAATCGTTTCATCATGTGGATCCAAACATTTCTAATTATGGGGATGCTTGTCCGTTAGCACTGACTACTCCACGCAAACATCGCTGTGTAGGTATATGATAACATAAACAGTTCTCGACGTTCGCAGATTGCTTGTTCAGGTCATATAGACGTTATACACGAACCACATTTCTTAAATTGCTGTTTGTAGGGACTCTTGGTTGGGTTGTTTGAGGTGAGAAGACCAGACAGCAAAGTCATCGGTCTCATTGGATTAGGCAAGGACGGGGAAGGAAGTCAGCCGTGCCCTTTCAAAGGAACCATCCCGGCATTTGCCTGGAGCGATTTAGGGAAATCACGGTAAACCTACATCAGGATGGCCGGACGCGGGATTGAACCGTCGTCCTCCCGTATGCGACATAGGGACTTTGCTCTAGAGGAGAAGATATCTCAATAATTCTGGCTTTAAAATACAGCAAAATTATCTCTCGTTCTCTTTCTCCCATTGGCTGCGTGCCACTTACTCAGTTGTATTTTAGCGTCTCATATAATTTCTCCATCGTGGCAGTTCAGTATTGTGGACTGCGAGCGATGTTCAATTACCAGAAAATAAAACTGTATGTAATTCACTTTTCTGTCGCGTAACTTCCATGGTAATCTGCAACTGAATGGGAAGGTAAATTATCAAAAGGAGGCAAAATTTGTAACTGACCACACTCTGTGCTAAGTACCAATTACATAATTTCTTACGCAAGAGGAGAAAATTTTGTCAAACCAGTGTTTTAAATATCATGCTTTTGAAGCCTTTCGTTAAAGTTCTGAATGATTGCAATCTACTTTTGTTAGTTTCAGCCATGTGATTTGGTTAATGTATTGTGTGTCCTAGAAGACGGGCAGTTTTCAAACATTTTTATTTAATGGATTGTAGAATTCGACAGCAACGCAGATCAATAGTGAACTGGATTATGTTCCATCAAATTAAGGACTTTTATTTAGGACTAATTACTACTCGATTAATGTTTTTAAATTTTGTTCGCAGAAGCAGAGAACCATAAAAAAAGTTCCTAATAGAATGGTTGCAAAATGAGTGTGAGCGGTGTAGTTGATGTTGTTATCATCTCAACTCACTGAGTATCCTCCACAAATGAGTAACAACTGAGAACGTATGAAAACGCTCTGTGTGCGCCGGTTAACACGGTTGCCGTCTATTTGTCATCTGTGCTTACACAAACAGAAATTTGTATTATTGAAAGTATTCATTCTGTTTGCAGCAGACTGCTTTTCGGTTTTCATTTCTTAATTTTAAATGGGCAACTATACGTGTACAATCCGCTCCTGGATAAATAGGAGTTTACTGTACACTGAGGTGACAGCGATATGCTCATATACAGATGGCGGTAGTGTCGCTTGCACAAGATATAAAAGTGCAGTGCCTTGGAGCTGTTACTTGTAATCAGGTGATTCATGTGAGAAGGTTTCCGATGTGATTGTGGGCACATAGCGGAAATTAACACACTTTCAATAGGGGGTTGGTGGGTGGAGCTAGACGTATGGGACTTTGCATTTCGAAAATAGTTAGGGAATTCGATATTCCGAGATCCAGTGTCAAGAGCGTCCCGAAAATACCAGATATCAGGCACTGCCTCTCACCACGGACACCTCATTGGCCGATACCCTTCACTTAATGACCGAGAGCAGCGATGTTTGCGTAGAGTAGTCAATGCTAACGGATAAGCAACCGCAGAAATAAATGATGGGCGTACGACGAACGTATCCGTTAGGACAGTAAGGCGAAATGTGGGGTTAACAGGCTATGGCAACAGATGATCTACGCGAGTGTCTTTGGTAAAAGCACAACATCGCCCGCAGCCCCTCTCCTGGGATCGGAACCATATCAGTTGGGCTCTATACGACTGGAAAACCATGGATTTGTAAGATGAATCCCGATTTCAATTGGTAAGAGAAGACGGCAGGGTTCGAGTGTGGCGCAGCCCCCGCTAGGCCATGGACTCAATTGGTCAAAAGGCACTGTGCAACCTGGTGGTGTCTGTATAACGGTGTGGGCTCTGTTGACGTGGAATGGACTGGGTCCATCCGAGCGAATGATTTGACCTGCCAGATCGCCGGCCGCTGCGGTCGAGCGGTTCTAGGTGCTTCAGTCCGGAGCCGCACTGCTGCTAAGGTCGCAGATTCGAATCCTGTCTCGGGCATGGATGTGAGTGATGTCCTTAGGTTAGTTAGGTTTTTTACAGGTATTTTGGAGTGTATTATGAAGTACATCTCGATAGATGGGTGTTTTGTGTGCTAGTGTTCGGTTCTGCTTTCACATTTTTGTAGATATTCAAGCAAGAAGAAGGACAGCCAGGCCGAAGACTCAAATTGATCACCTCTAAAAAGACAAGAGAGCCTTACTTAAATCAAAGTAAGAGGCCTGCTGCTAACGTAATGAGGTCCCCAAAAGGAACTAAGCCAGGGATAAAACCTGCTACACTAGGTAAAGCTTTTCTCATAAACCTTGATGATAACATCCTGGATAACATTTTGGTGTATACCAACCAAAGGCCAGGAAATCTTAGGGAATCGCCTGAAGACAGTTTCGTGAAAAATTAGAAAGCATTTTAAGGGGAAGAAATTGTGTCAGCAATTGGATTTCTTTTGAGCTGTCGAGTCCATAGACAGAACAAGGATAGTTTATGTGATATATTTAGTAAAGAAAACTTTCCGATGTACCGAGCTTCATTTTAGGAGCGTAGACTGACTCTTACTAAATTACCTGTGCTTTGAAAACGCCCTTACTCGAGCAGCTAGAAAACAGACTGACAAATTTACTCCTATCAGGGTTATAAGCAACATGATAATAAATTTCCTGAGTTGTATAAACTTAGTGAGGCAGTTACTTGTGACCTTCCACGAGCGATGCCCGTTCGCTCTATATATTCCAGCATGACCAGGAAAATATGGAACAGAAGTGAACCTGTTATGTGACTCAAACAGAAAATACTGCCTCGCTGCGGATCGCTGTTCTGGAAAGCCAGACGTGTCAACATGAACTGTTGCGAACCGCTTACTAGCAGTGGGCTATGAGCACTCACGTCTCTAACCTGTCTTCCACTCACACCACAGCCTCGACATGCATGGGTAGAGTGGTGCCGTCAAAGATCATTTGGAAGATGAATGGCTTGCAGTGTTCTTCAGCGATGAAAGCAGATTCTCCCTGCTAGCAAGTGATGATCGTTTGGGTGTACGATGTAGAGCTGGTGAGAGTTGTCACATGTAGTACATACGTTCAAGACAGGCTGACCGCAACCCAAGACTTATGGTCTGAGGAGCGGTAGGCCACGTCGTTCATCTATGTGTGTTTCTAGATGGGATGGTAGCCAGTGCTCGGTACATGAAGAATTTTGTTGGACCTATTCTTTTCCCATTCTTGCATGCTGGCCGGGGTGGCTGAGCGGTTCTACGCGCTAGTCTGGAGCCGCGCGACCGCTACGGTAGCGCGTTCGAATCCTGCCTCGAGCATGGATGTGTGTGATGTCCTTGGGTTAGCTAGGTTTAAGAAGTTCTAAGGCTAGGGGACTGGTGACCTCAGATGTTAAGTCCAATAGTGCTTAGAGCCATTTGAAGCATTTTTTTGACCTGCCAGATCGCCCGAAATGTTTCCCATCGAACATTTATGGGACATAATCGAGAGGTCAGTTTCGTGCACAAAATCCTGAACCGGCAACACTTTTGCAATTGTGCACAGTTATACAGGCAGCATGAATCAATACTTCTGCAGGGAACTCCTAAGTACTTGTTGAGTCCATGCCATTTCGACTTGCTGCACTCTGCTTGGCAAAAGGATATTAGGAGTGGTCTCATGACTTTTGTCTCGTCAGTGTACAGTAACTTCATGCGAGTAAACATTCCAGCGTAAAATACGTCAACAGGGAAGAACATAGCAATCTTTAGGGCAGTAATATATTAACAGCAGCGCATAAAGTCTATCTGAAAGTTATTCCAAGGCAGTAAACTACCACTAGGTCCATTTCGGCAGAAAAACAGCATGATTTCTGAAAAGAACACTTATGTAGCGACTACATATCATGAATTTAACGCAGAAACTCGTTATTCATTGGCTACGAAAAAGCAATGTACTATGATTTGAGGCACAATCTTAGGAAAATTACTAGTGTTAACCTCTACCCATATCATTTCACACAAGTCTTAAAGTCTTAAGGAGCGTGGGAACGAGTACGATGATTTGTTTTAACAATGGAGTTGAAATGTCCCCGCATAGAAAAATAAATCAAAGGGCATCATTATTGTGTCACTGACTACCAAAGCGTTACAACTTCGAAGATCGGAGAGGACGTAATCCAGCTGGTAAGAAAATGCAGTTATTTAGGGCGATTAGAAAAAAATGAATGAATTCCCATCGATGTGCGGCACTGTGAACGCGGAACGTACTTGTTGTTGTTGTTGCGGTCTTCAGTCCTGAGACTGGTTTGATGCAGCTCTCCATGCTACTCTATCCTGTGCAAGCTTCTTCATCTCCCAGTACTTACTGCATCTTACATCCTTCTGAATCCGCTCAGTGTATTCATCTCTTGGTCTCCCTCTACGATTTTTACCCTCCACGCTGCCCTCCAATGCTAAATTTGCGATCCCTTGATGCCTCAGAACATGTCCTACAAACCGATCCCTTCTTCTTATCCAGTTGTGCCACAAACTCCTCTTCTCCCCAATTCTATTCAATACCTCCTCATTAGTTACGTGATCTACCCATCTAATCTTCAGCATTCTTCTGTAGCACCACATTTCAAAAGCTACTATTCTCTTCTTGTCCAAACTATTTATCGTCCATGTTTCACTTCCATACATGGCTACACTCCATACAAATACTTTCAGAAACGACTTCCTGGCACTTAGATCTATACTCGATGTTAACAAATTTCTCTTGTTCAGAAACGCTTTCCTTGCCATTGCCAGTCTACATTTTATATCCTCTCTACTTCGACCATCATCAGCTATTTTGCTCCCCAAATAGCAAAACTTCTTTACTACTTTAAGTGTCTCATTTCGTAATCTAATTCAACTACATTCCATTATCCTCGTTTTGCTTTTGTTGATGTTCATCTTATATCTTCCTTTCAAGACACTATCCATTCCGTTCAACTGCTCTTCCAAGTCCTTAGCTGTCTCTGACAGAATCACAATGTCATCGGCGAACCTCAAAATTTTTATTTCTTCTCCATGGATTTTAATACCTACTCCGAATTTTTGTTTTGTTTTCTTTACTGCTTGCTCAATATACAGATTGAAAAAGATCAGGGACAGGCTACAACCCTGTCTCACTCACTTCCCAACCGCTGCTTCCCTTTCATGCCCCTCGACTCTTATAACTACCATCTGTAAATAGCCTTTCGCTCCCTGTATTTTAAACCTGCCACCTTTAGAATTTGAAAGAGAGTATTCCAGTCAACATTGCCGAAAGCTTTCTCTAAGTCTACAAATGCTAGAAATGTAGGTTTGCCTTTCCTTAATCTACTTTCTAAGATAAGTCGTAGGGTCAGTATTGCCTCACGTGTTCCAATATTTCTGGGGAATCCAAACTGATCTTCGCCGAGGTCGGCTTCTACCAGTTTTTCCATTCGTCTGTAAAGAATTCGCGTTAGTATTTTGCAGCAGTGACTTATTAAACTGATAGTTCGGTAATTTTCACGCCTGTCAACACCTGCTTTCTTTGGGTTTGGAATTATTATATTCTTTTTGAAGTCTGTCTCATACTTCTTGCTCACCAGATGGTAGAGTTTTGTCAGGACTGGCTCTCCCAAGGCTGTCAGTAGTTCTAATGGAATGTTGTCTACTCCGGGGGCTTGTTTCGACTTAGGTCTTTCAGTGCTCCGTCAAACTCTTCACGCAGTATCGTATCTCCCATTTCATCTTCATCTACATCCTCTTCCATTAGTATAACATTGCCCTCAAGTACATCGCCCTTGTATAGACCCTCAATATACTCCTTCCACCTTCCTGTTTTCCCTTCTTTGCTTAGAACTGGGTTTCCATCAAAGCTCTTGATATTCATACAAGTGGCTCTCTTTTCTCCAAAGGTCTTTTTAATTTTTCTGTAGGCAGTATCCATCTTACCCCTAGTGAGATAAGCCTCTACATCCTTACATTTGTCCTCTAGCCATCCCTGCTTAGCCATTTTGCACTTCCTGTCAATCTCATTTTTGAGACGTTTGTATTCCTTTTTGCCTGCTTCATTTACTGCGTTTTTATATTTTCTCCTTTCACCAATTAAATTCAATATTTCTTCTGTTACCCAAGGATTTCTACTAGTCCTTGTCTTTTTACCTACTTGATACTCTGCCGCCTTCACTACTTCATCCCTCAGAGCTACCCATTCTTCTTCTACTGAATTTATTTCCCCCATTCCTGTCAATTGTTCCCTTATCCTCTCCCTGAAACTCTGTACAACCTCTGGTTTAGTCAGTTTATCCAGGTCCCATCTCCTTAAATTCCCACCTTTTTCCTGTTTCTTCAGTTTTAATCTACAGTTCATAACCAATAGATTGTGGTAAGAGTCCACATCTGCCCCTGGAAATGTCTTACAATTTAAAACCTGGTTCCTAAATCTCTGTCTTACCATTATATAATCTATCTGATACCTTCTAGTATCTCCAGGATTCTTCCATGTATACAACCTTCTTTTATCATTCTTGAACCTAGTGTTAGCTATGATTAAGTTATGCTCTGTGCAAAATTCTACCAGACGGCTTCCTCTTTCATTTCTCTCCCCCAATCCATATTCACCCACTATGTTTCCTTCTCTACCTTTTCCTTCTCTCGAATTCCAGTCACCCATGACTATTAAATTTTCGTCTCTCTTCACTACCTGAATAATTTCTTTTATCTCATCATACATTTCATCAATTTCTTCATCATCTGCAGAGCTAGTTGGCATATAAACTTGTACTACTGTAGTAGGCGTGGGCTTCATGTCTATCTTGGCCACAATAGTGCGTTCACTATGCTGTTTGTAGTAGCTTACCCGCACTCCTATTTTTTATTCATTATTAAACCTACTCCTGCATTACCCCTATTTGATTTTGTATTTATAACCCTATATTCACCTGACCAAAAGCCTTGTTCCTCCTGTCACCGAACTTCACTAATTCCCACTATATCTAACTTTAACCTATCCATTTCCCTTTCTAAATTTTCTAACCTACCTGCCCGATTAAGGGATCTGACATTTCACGCTCCAATCCGCAGAACGTCAGTTTTCTTTCTCCTGAACATTTTACCCAAGAGGACGCCATCATCATTTAACCATACAGTAGAGCTGCATGCCCTCGGGAAAAATTACGGCTGTAGTTTCCCCTTGTTTTCAGCCGTTCGCAGTACCAGCACAGCAAGGCCGTTTTGGTTAGTGTTACAAGGCCAGATCAGTCAATCATCCAGACTGTTGCCCCTGCAACTACTGAAAAGGCTGCTGCCCTTCTTCAGGAACCACACGTTTGTCTGGCCTCTCATCGGTTGGTTGGTTGGTTTGGGGAAGGAGACCAGACTGCGTGGTCATCGGACTCTTCGGATTAGGGAAGGATAGGGAAGGAAGTCGGCCGTGCCCTTTCAGAGGAACCATCCCGGCATTCGCCTGGAGTGATTTAGGGAAATGACCCTCTCAACGGATACCCCTCCGTTGTGGTTGCACCTACGGTACGGCCATCTGTATCGCTGAGGCACTCAAGCCTCCCCACGAAAGGCAAGTTCCATGATTCATGGGGGTAGGAAACTTACCTAAAAAACAAGAAAGGATACACAAAATTAAATTTCATAAAGTAATATCAGTGTCTATCCTGTACAAAGTTGTGAAAATTTGGCTCTGAACAGGAAATGGAAATGAGGTATTGAAACAGTGGCACTGAGGCGTCTATGAAGAACTTAAGAGATGAAATATGACACGAAAAAAAAGAAACAGAAAGGAAAAATATACAGACTGTCCCAAAAAGTGCGCTACAATTTCGGTGTCGTGTAAATCGACTTATAATTAACTTAGAGAAAAGAAGTAAAGTTTGTCTGATAGACCAACTCTAAAATTTTTGTATAAGATGATGAACAAATGTTTTGCTTTTCTCAGCCACAAAAGCAACATAATTGAAAAAAGTTTTTTTTTAATTTTTTGTTGCACGGTACATGGAGTGCCATAAATGAATCGAAGAATGGAGTCTGCACAGGAAAAGGCACAGTGTGCAGCTTCGTTTATTGAAAGGAAGTAATATGCCGAAGTTCAAAGAAATTTCAAGATGCGGTCCAGGAAACCAGCACTCTCTCAGCTCGCCGTAAAAGAATGGCACAAGAACTTCATGGAAATGGTGGTGTGGATCTGAAGCGCCATGTAGGCAGACCAAGTAGAAGTGGCAAAAATATGGAAAGAACCTGAGAGGTTTTCCAGCGTTCAGCACGAAGTCTGTCCGTAAGGCCGTAAAGTAACTGTGAATCCCACGTATGACAGTTCACCGAGTACTCTGAAAGCGTCTTCACCTCTTTCTTTGAACCTGGGTGTCTGACTTCGTTTTTTGTAGAAAAGAAGGTGCTTCTTTCTGTGCAGACTCCATTCTTCAATTCATTTATGGACTCCTGTTAATATTCATTCATACGCTTACATAAAACTTTTTGAGTTGGTGCCTAGGAAAAACTTTACTTTCTTTCACTAAGTTAGTTACAAGTCGAGTTTCACGACACTTAAGTTGTTACGTACCATTTGGGACACCTTGTATTTAATTCAAATGTAACGACATAAAGAGAAAGTAAAACACAGAAGACCAGGGAAAAAGGCTTGCTCTATAAACCAAGTAGTTGGAGAATCATAGCACGCCCGAGGAAGAGATGGGAAATTACCTTGGGATTCCGATTTAAACGGCTTGGAAATCGCGGCGACGAAGTAGGAAACGATGATGACGAAAAACGGACAATTTTCACAGGAATCTGGAGTGTCATAAAATTTTCTGATTGGATGTGCCACTAGGACACTTCATCGCAGGTCTGATTCGAAGCACCAATCAGGACCTGAAAGAAACGCTGGTTGCAGTCACCAGAGAAGGTGACTGCTTTGTGACCTACCAGGGTATAAGACTGACAGGTGAGTCGGACAAAGGCAGAATCGCAACTGGAGTACGTTCGCTTCATTGTCGGATTATTTGAAACCAGAGTTGATTGAAAAACGTGGATAAGGCTAAAGCCGAAACATCAGCAATGACAATGGCGAACGAATTTAGCACCAGGCGATTTGCTTCAGCGCTCTAACACCAAAGCTTGGGTTGGTGGGAACAAACTTCACCGAAGGATGAAGCAATAGGTCCCATCAACCGAGATATTTCTGTAGCCTCAGGGAAAAAAATCACTACTACTTCTCTGGTGGGATGAAGCATTAGAAACTCATTTGGTCAATTCTGTGGTCGTCAGAGAAGACTACGTTCACACACAGACCTAAAAAAGAAAGTTCTTTGTCACTTTTTTACCAGAACTATCGATCTCTCAACATACACAGACAAGTATCGGACAGTACGTAACCAAAATTAAAAAAATCCGATTTACCAAGAAGGAATTATCCAAATTTGACTTAAGTCGGTAGATGTGATGTATATGTACAGACAAACAAATGATACAGTTTCAGAAAAATTGGAAGACTGCTTCAAGAGAAAGAGGTCCACTAATTGAGACAGTCAATAGCGTGTTGGTCTAAGTCTGGCCGATATGCAAGCATTTATTCGGCTTGACACTGATTAATTGAGTTAGTGGATGACTTATAGATAGATATCGTGCCAGATTCTCTTCTATTGGCGTCTTAGATCGTCAAAGTCCCGAGTTGGTTAGAAGACTCTGCCCATAATCTTCCAAGCGTTTTCAGCCCCCTTAGATTGTTTGTAGATGATGCTGTAAATTACCGTCTAGTAAAATCATCAAACGATCAATTCCAATTACAAAATTATCTAGAGAGAATTTCTGTATGGTGCGAAAAGTGGAAATTGGCACTAAACAAAGAAAAGTGCGAGGCCATCCACATGGGTACTAAAAGAAACACTTTAAATTTGGGGTATACGATAAATCACACGAATCTAAGGGCTGTCAATTCGACTAAATACCTAGAAATTACAATTTTTGAGCAACTTAAATCGGAAAAACTAGATAGATAATATTGTGGGGAATGCGAAACATAGACTGCGCTTTGTTGACAGATCACTTAGAAGATGCGACAAACCCACTAAAGAGACAGCCTACATTACACTTGACCGTCCTCTGGTGGAATATTGCTGCGCGGTATGGGGTCCTTACTATGTAGGATTGACGGAGGACATCGAAAAAGTGCAAATAAGGGCAGCTCGTTTCGTGTTATCGTGCAATAGAAGTGAGAGTGCCACTGATATAGTACGAGAGTTGGGGTGGCAGTCACTGAAACAAAGGCGGTTTTCTTTGCGGCGAGATCTATTTACGAAATTACAATCACCAACATTCTTTTCCGAATGCGAAAATATTTAGTTGACACCCACCTACGTAGGGAGAAATGATCATCATAATAAAATATGAGAAATCAGAGCTCGAACGGAAAGATTCCCACGTGCCATTCAAGAGTGGTTCAAATGGCTCTGAGCACTATGGGACTCAACTGCTGTGGTTATCAGTCCCCTAGAACTTAGAACTACTTAAACATAACTAACCGAAGGACATCACACACATCCATGCCCGAGGCAGGATTCGAACCTGCGATCGTAGCCGTCTTACGGTTCCGGACTGCGCGCCTAGAACAGCGAGACCACCGCGGCCGGCCATTAAAGAGTGGAATGGTACGGAAGTGGTATGAAAATGGTTCGATGAATGCCAGGCAATTAAGTGTGAATTGCAGAGTAACCATGTAGATGTAGATGTGAAGATCTTGGGACCTCACTCGCCAATGTAGGGTTTGGAGGGTTTGTGAAGCAGAATGACAAGTTGTAGAAAATCTTACCGTGAGTGGGCGGACATTATCTTGCTGAAACATAAGCCCAACTTGCCATGAAGGACCAAAAAACGGGACTTAGAATATCGTCGACGTACCACTGTTCTGTAAGGTTGCCATCCTATGAAAAGAAATGGCACCCAAACCATCAGTGTTGGTTGTCAGTTGGTATGGAGGCCGATAGTTTGAATCCCATCGCTGCCCGGGACGTCTTCCCTGGTCATCGGGGATCGATTCGTAGCGGAACTCGTCACTGAAGACAAAATTACTCCAGTCAATGTGATTCCCAGCCAAACGATCCCGACACCACTGTAAACGGGCTTATTGGTTTCCAGAGATCTGTGGTAGTCGGCGCAATGGGCGCTGTGGGCTCCGCCCCCTTTCTGTCAGCCGCCCATTAATGGTCTTTGTGGTCACTGAAGCACCAGTTGCACGTCGGATCGGTGATAATGATGACTCCGGAGCTCTGAGTGCCCGTCCGATGATTACTCGATCCTCACGTTCTGTCGTCTCTCCAGGTCGACCCCTTCCCTCTTGGTACTGTGTTCGGCCACGGTGCAGCCATTCCTACCGACATCGTCGAACAGTGATATAGCTCCTTGTTCAGATATCGAGCGATTCGCTGATTAATCTGGCTTCTCTGAGCTCAACTACACGTCCTGTGTCAAATGCTGACGGTTGCGTATATTGTTCACGCGCCTGTCTGCGAGTCATAGTTACTGGCCAACTGAGTATACGGAATAGAAATCAGGATGATTTTATTTTATGGTATCGATGTGTTCCTTGCTTACTACCCTTGCCAGGTGCGCAGTGAAATTGTTCTGTACTGTCCCACCTTCATTCGTCGGTGGCCAAAGATCAAAATTTTGCATTTTCCGTCGATACTTGTATGAATACCAGTTCAATTTACATAGTTCCTTCGTGGTGCGCCTTTTTTGACTTAGTGTATTTGCTTGCGCAGTAAACGGCTTAGTTACTGCTACGGTTTCCATATTTACTTCAGGTTTGAAATACTGTAATTCATTTGCTTTCAGATGCGCTGGAATTTTCACTAACACAGACTGGCCGTTGTAGTTAATTGAGCGACACATGTTTCGAGCGAGCAACTGACGCAGAGGAAACATGGTGTCCTGTGGATGTAACACTATTAACATTTTGTTCGGAAATAATAGCATACGTCAATTTGAACGCAAACTGTATTTCAATCTGAGAAAAACGCAAACACTATAAAAAAAGTAACAACCGCAAGAGGATGGATCGAGAAGAATCAAACTACAAAACATTGGGAAATTTCGTCCAGTGACGTGATTGTTTTTAAGTATAATAACTGTAACTGTTTTTAGAGTTTCAAAGCGACACAACATAGTGTTGTATGTTAGGTGCTACGTTTAGAAATTTGGGTCACAAATTCCTAGAAATGAATAAGAAATTTTCGTTTAAAACTAACTACTTTTTTATTAAGTAGTTTGTCCGCGACATGCTTTCACCCAGTATTAGTACCCAACGAGGTAGGCAGCAAAGACGTGCTGGCAGTATTTTGAAACAGTGACAGGTTCGTGGGACTTCCTTGAATAGCAAAAAAATTTTACTTTGCGAGAGGATTTATATTTGCCGAGAGTACTTGTAATTTCTCAAGAGGATTTTTAAATGCTGAAAGCGATTTCAATTTTTAAGAAGAGTTTTTTATCCCCTCAAGCATTGGGGGGATTAACACTTCGTGAGAAAATAGTTAAGCCAAGTTTTATCGTCAACGAATTTGACGCAGCGAGTACAAAGTGGGCTGAGATGGGGGAAAGGAGATGAGAAAAAAGTAAAAGATCAGTCTGAAAGTACATTTTCTGCCAGGGGCAAGGTTACTGGTTTTAATACGTTTGTCTCATAGTTTAAGTCTGCCAGGAAGTTTTTAACACAGTGCGCACACCACTGCAGAGTTAAAGATTCATTCTTCTAAACAAAATTTTTTCTAATCATTCCAGACATTCCACACCAACAAACAGTGGGAGACTCACCTAAAATTTGCACACACCTTTTATTTTTGGAATGAGTCAAATTATGGAAAGGAGGTTTCTGACAAATGATACAGGGGCACATAATTTTGTTTTTGAATAATACTCTTAGCTTCATATCAACGTAGAAGTTGAAATAACATTATTTATTTACTTTTAAAGCGGAAAGCACGGCGGTGCCCAGAAGACATGGGACACAGCCTACGTAGAACAGTGCTGAGCTGCCTACCACTTAGGTGCAACATATGTCAGGCTGAACCCCAGAGAGGGCGCACATGACAAGGACTATCTTGCACATCAGCCTCACCTGATACAAATAGTTCCAACATGGCCATACAGCCGCCAAACGTGGATATAAGCAGACAGGCGGCTCCACTTAGGAGGGAGTACCCCAAGACAGTCAACAGGCAGTGTCAGTCAGCGCAGTGTCTCAGCGGGTGTCTCAGGAGTCACGGAAGTTTTGGTTCTAGGCGCTCAGTCCGGAACCGCGGGCATGAATGTGTGTGATGTCCTGGGGGGGGGGGGGGGGGGGGGGGGAGGGGCGGGCGACTGGGGACCGGTCAGTATCTGACGCCAACGTAGTTTTTGGGCTACAGTTCACGTTGTGCTCAGTATTTTATTTAACACATACATGAGATTTATCGTAATGATATTTGCTACAGTTGATAATAGGAAGAGATTTTGATTTACTTTCATTGTTCAATGATAGCTATTGTAGTAACTGCGGTCAACAGGTAAACAGTGTGGTGAGTGGAGGGTAATATCTCTGTGGCATATTGACAGAATGTACAAAAAGATGAAATTGGCAGATGACGAAATAAGAAAGTTGCTTGACAATACAGCAATGAATTTAGTGGGGAACTATTCAAATGTTCAAGCAGTGAAACTGAAGATGTGATCATGGAAATTCCAGGTTAAGTAGCTTCTGACAGCAGCTAGTTGGGTGAAAATGAACAAGATAAGTTTTAATTTTTATTACTTTTTTCAGGTATTTTGGAGTGTATTATGAAGTCCATCTCGATAGATGGGTGTTTTGTGTGCTAGTGTTCGGTTCTGCTTTCACATTTTTATAGATATTCAAGCAAGAAGAAGGATAGCCAGGCTAAAGACTCAAATTGATCACCTCGAAAAAGACAAGAGAGCCTTACTTAAATCAAAGTAGGAGGCCTGCTGCTAACGTAATGAGGTCCCCAAAAGGAACTAAGCCAGGGATAAAACCTGCTACACTAGGTAAAGCTTTTCTGATAAACCTTGATGATAACATCCTGGATAACATTTTGGTGTATACCAACCAAAAGCCAGGAAATCTTAGGGAATCGCCAGAAGATAGTTTCGTGAAAAATTAGAAAGCATTTTAAGGGGAAGAAATTGTGTCAGCAATTGGATTTCTTTTGAGCTGTCGAGTCCATAGACAGAACAAGGATAGTTTATGTGATATATTTAGTAAAGAAAACTTTCCGATGTACCGAGCTTCATTTTAGGAGCGTAGACTGACTCTTACTAAATTACCTGTGCTTTAAAAATGCTCTTACTCGACCAGCTAGAAAACTGACTGACAAATTTACTCCTATCAGGGTTATAAGCAACATGATAATAAATTACCTGAGTTTTATAAACTTAGTGAGGCAGTTACTTGTGACCTTCCACGAGCGATGCCCGTTCGCTCTATATATTCCAGCATGACCAGGAAAATATGGAACAGAAGTGAGCCTGTTATGTGACTCAAACAGGAAATACTGCCTCGCTGCGGATCCCTGTTCTGGAAAGCCAGACGTGTCAACATGAACTGTTGCGAACCGCTTACTAGCAGTGGGCTGTGGGCACGCACGTATCTAACCTGTCTTCCACTCACACCACAGCCTCGACATGCATGGGTAGAGTGGTGCCGTCAAAGATCATTTGGAAGATGAATGGCTTGCAGTGTTCTTCAGCGATGAAAGCAGATTCTCCCTGCTAGCAAGTGATGATCGTTTGGGTGTACGATGTAGAGCTGGTGAGAGTTGGCACATGTAGTACATACGTTCAAGACAGGCTGACCGCAACCCAAGACTTATGGTCTGAGGAGCGGTAGGCCACGTCGTTCATCTATGTGTGTTTCTAGATGGGATGGTAGCCAGCGCTCGGTACATGAAGAATGTTGTTGGACCCATTCTTTTCCCATTCTTGCATGCCGGCCGGGGTGGCTGAGCGGTTCTACGCGCTAGTCTGGAGCCGCGCGACCGCTACGGTAGCGGGTTCGAATCCTGCCTCGGGCATGGATGTGTGTGATGTCCTTGGGCTAGCTAGGTTTAAGTAGTTCTAAGTTCTAGGAGACTGATGACCTCAGAAGTTAAGTCCCATAGTGCTCAGAGCCATTCTTGCAGCAGGAAAGTGTCATATTGCTGCAACAACACTGTCAAGCTCTTCAAGACGCGTGGCAACTTCCCTGGTTGTCACTCTCTTCGGTCATGATGCCAATCGACCATATGTGGGATATGATGGGATGACAAGTGACTCGTGGAACTCATCAATCAAGAACTCACACAGAACTATGTGAACAAATCGAGTACACGTAGCATAACATAACGCAGAACAGTATTCGCCATATGAACAATCGAATGGATACCCTAGTTGGTTCCATGGATTGCCATCTGTGGAGGCAAAACCATGTAGTAACATGGGTGTTTCAGGATGGGTCGACATCTGGTACCTCAGAACCGCTTGTGCTATTGATCGTAATCGTAATCATTTTATGTTCTCTATACACTGCAACAATAAATCTTGAGTGAGTTGGAAACCAGTGAAAGGGTATACTATAGTGTAGAGGCTGGGGGTGTTGGCCGCAAAGCTGGATGGTGAAGGACCCGTTCTACTGGACTGTCAGGGCAGCGTTCGGCTCTACCACCTGGTCCTTGTGGGTTCGATGGTTTGGCGAGGACCACAGGAATTCGACGGAGGTGGAGTTTACTGCAGGTGGCGTTCATAAAAAAAATATTTATTGTTCCAATATACTAAAGCAAATACAGGTCCCTGCCCTGTGTTGTGGCGCAGCCTGGTGTCGACCCACGATGTCTTTGTATTGGTTCAGTTATGACGTCACCCTTGAAAGTTATGCATGCTGGTGGAACTCAGCGTGCTGACAAGGCGCTGAGTAGCACCAGCGGCTGACAGATGAGCCTAATGCAGAATTACTGAAGGCCTTACCAGGTGTGCTTGGCGCAGCCGGCGGTGTGTAGTTGGAGGCTGATGGTGACGGTGGCTGTCCAGTGGATGCTGGAGGTATCAGCAGCACTGCAGCCGTCCTATTATTGTCACCTGCACGAATATGGGTCGCGGCTCGATCGGCGCATGCGAATAGCGCCCAGGTAACAGTTTTTTTCACTGTCAGGCAGTGAAGCTGTACGCCGACAGTTGGCAGGACGCTGTGTCGATGACTCGTTACTTGCGTCCTGTCACACATTGGCGTAGTGTCTGGGTCTTTTTGCAGGAATCGACTGCGTCGTCAGTTGTGAACCTTCGGACGATAATTGGAACACCGTGTTCAAAATTTTCTTGGTGTCGTGGTACTTCTACTGTACTGCAACCTGTCTGAAGAGGTACATGTGATTCTAATTTCGCATCGGATAGCGAGTTTATAGATTTCAGGCCAAAAGTGAGAGAGCAAACATATTTCTAAATCGTGTTTGAAAAAGTTTAGTCGAAGTTGAAAGGTTTATAGCGTCGTTGGTGACTACAGAGTGGACACATGACTCCCTGATGGCAAAACTGCGGTCAGAGCACCGGGTTAGCGAAGCTACAACTGCAGTAAATGCCGCGAAAACCGCTCTGTTGGCGGCAAAATCCATATTGACGAGGTTTCGTGGTTCTTCGTTATAGAGTTGAACAAGGTCTAGCGTTGCTATCCATTTGCGATTAAATCCAATGTAGTCACACGACTTGGTGAATCTTAATGATATGAAATACTTGCTGAGCTTGTGGTCGTTATCAATACATCGTTTTTCGTTACGAACTATTTTCTCCGAGTATGAGTGGTTCATAACAGTCATTGCATGTGGAGCGGGAAGAAATGAGTGGTTTGTTGCATAGACTGGTACAGGGTGACACTCATTGAAGTATAGGAAAGAAAACCTAAATTAGTTACAAACTACGGCACGCACACACTTTATCCAACATGTAAACGTCACTACAGATATTCGGATTTAGGTTATGACATGTTCGATATGCATGTCATCATTGGTGATGACGTGACACAGAGACGAATAGTGAAATTCTGCATGACCCACTGAAGTGTTGCGATATAGACGCTGTCGATGACCTCCTGATTGGCTGTTTTCAGCTCAGCAATGATTTTGGGGTTATAGCTGTACACCTAGTCTTTAATATAGCCTCACAAAAAGCAGGTGCATGTGTTCAGATCCGGAGAATATGGCTGCCAATCAAGGCCCATGCCAGCGGCCTCTGGGTTACCCAGAGCCAGAATGCGGTCCCCAAAGTGCTCCCCCAGGACGTCGATCACTCTCCTGCTTCGATGTGGTCGAGCTCCGTCTTGCATGAATCACATCTTGTCGAAATTAGGGTCACTTTGGATGATGGGGATGAAATCATCTTCCAAAACCTTACGTACCGTTCGGTAGCCACCGTTCCATCAAAGAATATCGCACCGATTATTCCGTGACTGGACATTCTCGACCGCGAAATGTAGATTCTCAGTCCCCCAAATGCGCGAGTTTTCCTTATTGACGAACCCATGCAAATGGAAGTGGGCTTCGTATGCACATGTGCGTACTAAACGCCATCATGCGCCGCGGCCAACCGTGAAGTTTGAACGTCCTAACGCAAACCGTTCAGAAGTTATGACGATTTTATTTCATATAGTTCAATAATTGTCACCCTGTATCATGCTTATTACGTTGGAGGCAGCAGAAACAAGTGATCGTTTGGATATGGACTTTGGATGGTGTTGTAGTGTTAAAGGTAGGTAAAGGCTGAGTTCTGGACAAAGTGAGCACTAGTAGTATTGGTTAGGGACGAAGAACAAAGTACACTGTGAAAGTCCGTTTTTTTTTCGTTAGTCATTGTTCAGAAATCTCGTTTAGTCTGTCTTGCTCGTGGACGCGTCTGAGCATAATTTATTGTGCCTCAGCTAACACTTTTAACAATGCTACTTGTGAAGAAGATGTCTATACAAAATTTGTACGTCGATGGAGTGGATTAACTTTGACTCAGTTTTTGCCTTTATTGAGAAGCCAGTTTTAAAATGGTGATATGAACATCGGCAGACTTCTAATGGATGCTGGCTGATATTTCACAACAGGTTGTATTACCAGCTATAAACAGGATCCAAATGTTTAACCGAAACAGCTTTGTGAATTCATGTAGGATTTTCGACGGAGAAAAACTTAATGCTCACTACAACAACTGAACATTTAAGTATTTTTTTTTTTTCTGAGAACAGTTAGAATTTGAGAACAATTGGGAAGAAGCCATTACTTAAAGTCAAGTTGGGAGTCAATCGCCCACCACTGTGATACTTGAATTTTTTGAATAGTTATTGCCTTATTAACGGAATAGTGTTTTACATGCTTTTTTTTAAAAAGTGTGAGTGATATGAAATTTATGTTCCCCTTGACTAAAATCGTTTCCTATATTTAACGTTTACTAGAGCAAATTAATAACAAGGAAAAACAATTACCAACATCAGAAGATGCTAAGGAAACATAGTTATAAATATCTAGCTTTCTACATCATGTAGCTGTGAACTGCGCCAAGAAAGTGACGGCAATAGGTAATGTGCCAAATTCTCTATTAAAACAGCATAGAGCCTGTTGTTATTAAAATCAGTGAGACAAATTCGAGTGTTTTCAAAGTACAAAGGCAGGCTATTAGAATTACGTTCAGTCAATTAACCGTTTTCATATCATTACGACCAAATGAAGTTTTACCTACTTTGACATACTATAAGAACTTATAAATAAATCTGTTGCAAGTTTATAATTAAGCACAGCTAGCTCTTTATTCCCATGAAGTAATCAGTGCTGTCGGCAAGGGACCTCAGATCGATTCCGTATTTCTAGATTTCCAGAAGGCTTTTGATAGTGTTTCTTACAAGCGACTATTAATCAAATTGCGTGCATAAGGAGTATCGTCTGAGTTGTGTGACTGGATTCGTGATTTCCTCTCAGAGAGAGGTCACAGTTCGTAGTGATAGACGGTAAATCATCGAGTAGAAGAGAAGTGATATCTGGTGTTCCGCAAGGTAGTGTCATAGGCCCTCTGCTGTTTCCGATTTACATAAATGATCTAGGTGATAATCTGAGCAGATCCCTTAGAGTGTTTGCAGATGACGCTGTACTTTACCGTCTAGTAAAATCATCAGACGATCAATTCTAATTACAAAATGATCTAAAGAGAATTTCTGTATGCTGCGAATAGACACTAAACAAAGAAAAGCGCGAGGTCATCCACATGGGTACTAAAAGGAATCCGATAAATTTTGGGTATACGATAAATCGCAATAATCTAAATGCTGTCAATTCGACTAAACGCCTAGGAATTACAATTACGTGCAACTGAAACTGGAAGGACCACATAGATAATATTGTGGGAAGGCAAAATAATGGCTGCGCTTTGTTGGCAGAACACTTAGAAGATGCGACAAACCCACTAAAGAGACAGCCTACATTACACTTGTCCGTCCTCTGCTGTGCGGTGTGGGATCCTTACCAGGTAGTATTGACGGAGGACATCGAAAAAGTGCAAAGAAGGCCATTTAGTTTCGTGTTATCGCGCAATAGGGGTGAGAGTGTCACTGATATGATACGCGAGTTGGGGTGGCAGTCACTGAAACAAAGGTAGTTTTCTTTGCGGCGAGATTTATTTACGAAATTTCAATCACCTACTTTCTCATCAGAGTGCGAAAATATTTTTTTGATACCCATCTACGTAGGGAAAAATGATCACCATATAAAAGTAGAGAAATCAGAGCTCTAACGGAAAGGTTTAGGTGTTCCTTTTTCCTACGCACCATTCGAGAGTGGAATGGCAGAGAAGTAGTATGAAAATGGTTCGATGAACCCTCTACCACGCACTTAAGTGTGAATTGCAGAGTACCCATATAGATGTAGATGTAGATACCAGCCACCACAGTACACAGTGAGCCTTCAGCCCAATGCAAGTTAACCAGATAATTAACTTTTGAACATTAATTATGTATGCATGTGTACAGTACATTGTGAAGCGATTTACATGTTTTTATAAGTGTAGACAGAGCCAAGTGATTTAATTTGTTGTTCTATGTGTGCAGTCATCTCAAAGTGATGAAAGAGTTAATAGCTTAGATAGCGTTTTTCCTTCTAGGGAGCTGAAATCATAATTCATTATAATTTTCGGTGTGATAGCTTGCGCACACAGTCGTGTATAGAAGTGCACTTTTGTAAACTACTTCTGAGTATCTAGTGCACAATAACATTATCGTACCAAAGTCTGACGCCGCACCGTCAAATGAAAGGTCATTCCTCATTAGGATACGACTCTTTAAAAGAAAAAGAATGCTAGCATCACACAGTTTGAACTATAGTCGTGTGCACGTAAGGAGACGTCTATGTGGCGCGTTCAGCACATGGAGCTTACTTTGCTGCATTGCCAGTGTGCTCTGTGCCCATGATCCACGCCTCACACGCCAGCCGCTACCTGTCCTTGTGACTGGCAACACTGGGGTGAGTGCTGCAGCCGGCCACGTTTTTTGCTACTGTCTCTCAATAGCAGAATTCATATCTTCAGAAAACTATCAATGTCGCTTCCTAACAAAACACTTTTTTTATTTGCCTTAAGCCACCCATTAAGAACACTGTAGAGGCTCAGTACCCTCATCAGAGATAAATCAACTTGAACATCACCACTAAATGTCCAACGCATACCTTGAAACACATGGTACAGGCAGAACGACGCTATTGGATACAACGTCACGTGGTACACTGCTCCTTGCCAATGCGAATCGCCCCACCACTCGCCTTCTTATGTGCATGTCAGTATAACAACTATAAACAATGGACCTGCAGTCGACCAGTAAGTTATGAGCAGGCGTTATTAAGTAGTGGACGTGCGCCATAGTCTATAATTGCTGTGAAGGCTTCATCCGGAAAAGAACTGTCCGAGTGTTTCGTTTCAATGAAGTGTCAGCAGGCGTTCACACGCCATTGTTTTCTCTCTTAAATCACGGGGTGTGGGACAAGTTCTGAATCATGCTCGGGTAACTCAGTTGGTAGAGCACTTGCCTGTAAAAGGCAAAGGTCTCGAGTTGGAGTCTCGTTCCGGTACACAGTTTTAATCCTCCAGAAAGATTCATATCAGAGCACACTCCACTGCAGAGTGAAAATTTCAGTCTGTATTTTGGATACAATTTTGAACACTTTATTTAAAGATGTTTAAATCGCTGCTTCATTGCAATATGTAAATTAAAACCACCATCATATTTATACTTTTTGTTAATCCAATTTGGAAACTGCTTAGGCTGATAGGGTATATTCGTAGTTATTCAGGTGTTGCAAAAAATGTTTGGTGTTCTTTTACATTCCATAAACCAGCAACTGCATTTTGTAAAAAATGTCCAGTTTTCGTCGTTCTTTCTCTAATAATTTCTCAGTTGATTTTGTCAGTAGTTAGAAACCAGTTGGTGCCTCACTTTTTCGTCGAAAGTCTCGAAATGCAGCAAATGCAAAAACTAAAAACAAAATCTAGCTCTAGATAGTTTTGGGGGGTGACTAAGCAGGTCAGGCAATGAAACCCGCCGTGTCACGAACGCAGAAAGTGGAAGAAAACTGAAGTTTCTGAACAAGATAATACAGATCCATATTACCGTCTGCATATCTATTAACTAAATGCAGCACAAATATATTAGTTAGGCAATATTTATCAGTGTGTATCGTGTGTGAGTTATTTACCATACAGGATTTTACGCCCCTTGTCGCACCTCTCTGAGGAGGTGTTAACGTAATGCAAGTGTTGTCTGTAGATAACAGTCGAGCGGAGGCGTTAATTAAGTCTGTCAGCCATGCACTTAATTACGACGACGCTCTGTTAATTCTAAATATAGACAGGTCAGATTAATGCTGGAGCTTCTCATCTTTCGAAACAGATGCTTGGAAAACCAAGCATTATATTTCGCTAATAATAAACGTGGAAGGATTTCCGTTTGGAAAAATGCAGCACGGCAGTTCACCGTATTATTTGTAAAACTTAGGAATAAAAAGATAATAAAAGGACTGTAAATAACTTATTTCAGGCATCTACTCGTGTTTTGCGAACAATAGTATTAAGAAACGTAATATGACACGAATAACAGAAGAGGAAAGAGCCAAATTGTTTCATAATCTTAGAAACCGTCTGTTATTTAACTGCGTCTGGAAGTATCTCTGTAAAATGATATTCCCGTTGCAATACATATTAATCTCACAATTAAGAAGGTTTTTTTGTGGTATTAGCACAAATTAAGGCTTCATATATCTGTGTAGCTAACGACAAATTAGAAAACATGACAAAGGGAGAAAACACAGTATTTTCTCAAAAATGACTATTTGTGGAACACTAATAACATTTAATCGACAGATGTATTAGAATTTTTGTTTCATCAATGAACATTGTGAAATATATATTCTAACTTGACCTACCTTTACACATAATATAAAGTGGCTGGATATTGATTACCGAGCAATTATCTGAGACCCATGGTTTTCGGAAGATACGTGTAGCGCTGGAAATCAGCACAAGATTAAAGAAGCATTACTAGATAATCTTTAACGACCAAAGTGATAATCGCATGTATTCGTGAAGTTCAGGCAACCGATTTCATTAATAAGTTCAAACTAAGGATATCACACCGTGCACCACCAAGAATGTTAAGTGTATTCTATGGGCATCTATTAAAAGTTCAAAGAAATTTTTACCTTCCGCAATCAACTGTCTATGATATTACAGAGTGCAGACACAATTCATTCACGTTGCTAGACAGCAGAGACAAATCGTCCAAGTCATGTCAACCCCACAGCTATTTTTCCGGAGAAAATGAATTACGGCAAAATATTAAGCTCACCGAAAACAAATACTAGTGTCCCCTTTAAAAGGGCAAACTGATCGCTTTGGTGCGCTGTAGGTGGTATAAAACGGTTAGCAGATGGTCATGTGACCCTCCACTGATGTGACTAGTCATGGCTGTGAAGTAATGTATATGTGCCATTCTAGGCAGTGACATGGGTAGCCCTGGAGACGTCACAGCATGACAGACTGGAGCTGTCATGTTTAGACATACCTATGACCACATTATTAATGAAGTTGCCCAATTTGTCGGTGTATCCACGCAGATTTCCCAACGTGTCTATTAGGAGTGACACGTAAGGCGTTGTAAGAGAAGCGGCCGCAAAAGGATTTTGTCATGGATTAATAGAGTGTCATACTTTGTCAATGACAGTCGATTTCAACCTGGACAGGAAATGCTGCTGTCGATAACCATTTTCTGAGTGCACATAGCCAAAGGAACTGCATGCATCAGACATTTGGAATCAAGTATGTCGTAAAAGACCATTTCTCACAGTTGCACGTACATCTCCACGTCTTCAGTGGCTCATATGAAACAGAAATTGGCAGTAGCTGACTGGAGGCATGTAGTATGAATGACCGAGTAGTGTTTTGCCTCTTTTCAGATGACAGGGTAAGGTTGCGATCAATGGGCCAGTTAAATTTAGTCTCGAACTGGAGGAAATCCAATGTTTCAAATGTTGTGAAAAAATGTCAGAAGTTTTCAGGTAACCTACACTGCAGATAATGGTTATTCCTGAAATATCTTTAACACAGTCAAGAAAAAATACTGAATTATTCATGGTTTCCATCAGTGGACCAGTAGATGTGTATCCTAAATTTCGTGATTAAACCCACTTATTCGACTATGCAACGGATGGACGGATTTGAATATGGTCACACAGTATAATTAAGAAAAGAAAAGGGTCGTTAAGAGGAAATTAATTTTAATATGAACCATGAATGTTAATTCTGAACATAAAAAAAATATATTTGACCAACGTTGAAGTACAGCATAAATCGAAACTGACATTGTTATTAAATTAAAGAAATTTAAATTACCTTATAAAATAACTGCCCTTTCGTCTAATTGTGGACAAACTATGAGACAATTCGAACATTTTTCCATAACACAGGGATGCAGTCTATCCGCAATTGAAACAAAAGTATCTCCAGCGGAGTTTTCATGCAGCCACTTCCTACATGCCATGCACTGAATCATGTCTTCCACTGACCGAATTATATGTAGTTCACCAAACCAGTCATTGGTGTTGGTGCTTCTCGCATGTTCCGTGTGACTCTCTATAGGCATCTGTCTTAGCACTAGCGGTAGGTTAAGCGCTACGGTCTAATAGATAATTGTATGTTGAACTTGTCAATATTAAAGGTTTTTTTGTGCCTTTTCTTGATCTGGCCTTCAGTAATGTATCAAAGAGAAAGAAACTTGAATTTAAATGTACAACTGCTGAGTGCGAAATAAATTTTGTTTTCATACCAATATATTTAAAGAATGTGTGAGACAGCAATGTTGGAGTACTAAATATAATGAACCACGGTTTTAACTCAACTTTATAGACTAAATTTTAACGTGCTCGAATAATTTAATACCATTTATTAGTTTTTAATTGCAGTAATTGTTTACAATATTTAATATTTATTGTTTAATTTAGATTTATGTACCTCCTAGAGGAACAGGAATGGGGTGTTGAACGTATTTCTTGCCAGTAAAATAAATAAATTATAACACTATTTTTACTGATCATAACTTCTACTATACATTCCGTTAGATGGGAAGTTGCGGTAAACTGTACAAATTTAAATATATCCATGAAAAATAGGTGAGATCCACTTAACAATGATATACTCCAAGTAAACATATAATAATCGATGTTATCATTGTACATAATCCAATTTGAACCCGACGCTACTCCAAATAACAGAATTTTTTTCATGCAGTTAGATCAGGTCTTCACTGTAACCTAAAACTTTCAGATTAAGATGATGACATATTTTTCATCTCGTAAGTCGGTTCAGTGTAGCTATATGGCAACAGCTATCAAACAAACAAAAATACAGCGATGGTATCTCCATGGAACCGGTCCATTGATGGCAACTTGGCACGAGTATATCGACGAACCAGTGATGTGAAGACCCTGCAGTTGCACTGATTGTCGTAAAGGCCGGAAGTGAAAATGTGATGTTTTGGGGGAGTTTTACGTAGCTGATCCCTTCTTCTAGTCAGGTTGTACCACAAATTACTTTTCTCTCCAATTCTGTTCAGTACTTCATTGTTAGTTAAGTGAGCTATCCACCTAATTTTTAGCTTTCTTCTGTAGCTTCTGTTCTCTTCTTGTCTAAACTGTTTATCGTCCATGTTTCACTTCCGTACATGGCTACAATTCATACAAATACTTTCAGAAAAGACATCCTAACACTTAACTCTATATTCGATGTTAAATTTCTCTTCTTCAGAAACGCTTTTCTTGCCATTGCCAGTCCACGTTTTATACACCCTCTACTTCAGCCATCGTTACCTATTTTGGTGCCACAATAATAAAACTCATCACTACTTCAAGTATCTCACTTCCTAACCTAGTTCCCTCAGTATCACCTGATTTACTTCGACCACATTTCATTATTCTTGTTTTGATTTTGTTGATTTTCATTTTATATCCTCCTCTCAAGACTGTCTATTTCGTTCAGCAGCTCTTCCTGTATCCGACAGAATTACAATGCCATCAGAAAACTTCAAAGTTTTTACGTCTTCTTTGTGAATTTTAATCCCCACTCCAAATCTTTCTTTTGTTTCCTTTTCTGCTTGCTCAATGTACAGATCGCGTAACATCTGCAGCAGGATACAATCCTGCCACACTCCCTTCTCAACCATTGCTGCTCTTTCATGCCCCTAGACTCTTACAGCTGCCGTCTGGTTTCTGTACAAGTTGTACATAGCGTTTCGCTCCATGTATTTCACCCCTACCACCTTCAGAATTTCAAAGAAGGTAGCAAGGGTAAAATGTAGGGACCGAAAGGCTTTTTACTACTTGTGCAGAAACCAGACGGCAGTTGTAAGTGTTGCTTATAGGAAGGAATCTGTGGACTACTATATAGAGCGGAAGTGAAGCCATTAACAAGGCTAGAGGGGATGTTAGGTGGTAATAGCGTGATGCCCACTGGTGAGGGAGGTGGGTGGGGTTGACCAAATTATTGTAAGAAAAGCAAAGCAAAGCTGTGTATTCTGGCCCAGATGAGCCACTCGGGACCGACCAATCGTCTTGTCGTCCTCTGCCACATGGATGGGCATGGATCCAGCACACTGCTCTACCGGTTGTTGTCGTCGTTCTTGACCTCGAAACAGCTGCTTCTCAGTCCAACAGCTCCTGAGCTGGGATCACGAGGCTGCGAGCAGTCCCCTGAAGTCGTCCCACCAAGGAAAAACAGCTGGCTCACCGACATTCGAATCCGGGTCCTTCAGTTATCAGTCGGACATGCTGACCACTCAGCTATGGAGGTGAACGGCAGTTTTTTGTCCGGCGCACTTATTAATGCCAGTAATTTTAGCAGGAGAGGCATCTTTTCGTATTTATCTGTACTGCTGGTGGTCGGAGCACTCAAGATAACTCTGTTGGTGATTTGTGCAATGGTACAAGTTACCATGCGCGCCGACAATGTGGGTGAGCTGGGGCTCGAGAGCACCCACATACCCACATACACAATCTTGGGAGGGGGGCGGGAGGGGTGTGCCACACACACAAATAGTTTAATTAAAAAAATTAAATAAATGTTTCTCATATATACGAGGATAGTAACTGTTCTCGAAAGAACAGATACCACTGATGACCGTGAAGCTTCTCTAGAATAAATGAAACCCTCAGCTGCCGACAGGTGTCGTTGATATACCTCGATGGGGACAGCTGAAGACGTGTGCTCCGACAGAGACTCGAACCCGGGATCCGCTTCTTACGTGGCAGACGCTCTATCCATCTCTATTTATCTCATATTGTTCTATATCGTTCGTTGAATTTGTCCGATGACACCCGTTCGGGTTCTTCGTTGATCCGTTCACACACTTTTTTTTAGAGGGTCCCTGACCGGGACTCGAACCGAGGATCTCCTGCTTACTTGGCAGACGCTTTATCCAACTGAGCCACCGAGGACACTAACGATTCGGCGACTGCAGGGACTTATCCCTTGCACGCTTCCCGTGACACCCACATTCCCAACTGTCCACAATCTACATATATAATTCCCTAATAAATATTTGCCCATTCATTAATTACTCGTGCACACTAAGGTGACGATTCTCGTAAGAGTTCGGGCATCCTGTGCGCATTCGCACAGACGAAGGTCAATGGCTGCGAAGCCTTTAACTATATATATATGAGGATAGTAACTGTTCTGGAAATAACTCTTACGGGAATCGTCACCTTAGTGTGCGCGAGTAATGAGTGGATGGACAAATATGTATTACGTACATTACGTATGTAGATTGTGCACAGTTGAGAATGTGGGTCTCACGGGAAGCGTACAAGGGATAAGTCCCTGCAGTCGCGCTATTCATCTGTGTGGTCGGTGGCTCAGATGGATAGAGCGTCTGCCATGTAAGCAGGAGATCCAGGGTGCGAATCCCGATCGGGGTATACATTTTCAGCTCTCCCCATAGAGGTATATCAACACCTGTCGGCAGCTGAGGGTTTCAAATAATTATCAAATATTTCTCATTTGCTTTCATGAGAAAGTATTAAACTGTTAAAACATTGAGATGTAAGTTAAAACATATGTTTGTTTCCGATGTCTTTGTGCAAAGTCAACCAAGCAACACACTCCTCCGTTCCTTGCCTTTCTCTGAGCAAGTCAAAGACACTCCCCCTAATAACAGTCGCACTATATTGTGACTGGAATCCCGTCTTTCCTGCTTGCTTTCGTGTTTTCCTACAAGTGACACGCTGCAGTAGCCTCACACCATTCGTCAACAATTGTTTTAAAATAGCTGCTTGCCAATATTGAGTAACAATAAAGAATAATGTGAGTTAGAGGGAAGTCGATTGTTACAGACTACCTCAATAGTTACTTAACGATAGGTTATACGTTTTGTGTTAGGGGTCAGGATATTCATTTGTTCAGGCGTACGTTACGCCTTTGGCCCTGCGGGTCCGTCCAAGTCCATTCGAACCCAAGATTTGTATCATTTCTGTTGCTTTTAATCAGCTGTGTTACCGCCTGAGCTGTGACAGTCTCACCGTATGCTTACAATACTGGTATATTTTACTTTATCACAGCACAGATCTTTATGGCACAGGCAGTGTTCATAAAAGATTATAAATGACAGTAATTCATATTAAAAAATATCTAGAGTCCCCAGGAAACATATACTTCATTTGGCAACTGATTTGCATCCACAGAAATTTTGGAAAGTCGGTGCCCTTGCAAGTTACTCTTACGGTAGACAAGATATTTGCCTGCACAAAACACCTTGCACATGTAACTTCCAAGACACGCTGCGGATGTCAGTTTTCTTACGTGTTTGGAAAGAATATGGTCATGTTGTTTCTAATGAAGATGGTACATCACCGCATCGAGAGGGGAAGTAAGAAATTCACTCAAATAACTTTCGCTTGAATAACATCTTCCGCAGTAGTCTATTCACGTGGAAATATCGTGTCGCGAACCAATTGTGTCAATGGATAACGGGTACCATTGCCACGCTCGAGCTCTGCTTGCTCCAATAAGTCTCACCATAAATTGAATATTCCTTAAATTAAGTCACGCTACAGACGACACGCATCTAACATTCTGCGCGGTGTCTGTTTGTTCTATATCGTGTCTCCCTACCACTTTCGCTCTGAGCATGTTTTTTAGGGAATTGACTAGTTTGAACCTGGGACCTGTTGCTAGTAAGGAGACGCCAGACCACACATGACATGTAGAGTTCAGAAGAGTGCAGTGAGACTAGCGATGGTATAACCAAATACTTAATGATTTCAGCGTGAGCTCCACTGCACTCCCTGTAAAAGAATCTTAATACTAACTAAATTTAGTGGAAGGCGTTCAAGGCTTTCCTATTTTTAGTTAGCTGGTAAAATAACGTCGAAAAAGCAGTTAAGTTTACCATTGGAAATTTTATTCTACTCACAAAACATTGTTTATAAATTGCACTATTGATAAAAGGAAATGTTTTAATACAGGATGGTAAAAACCAACTACGTTCAACAAAAATATGAACGAATATTCCCTGAATGGGTTTCCAAGTTCTACAATGGATCGAAGGATGGCCTATGCCATATCACATCTATAATCTAGGTTTAAATTAAGTTTCACAAAAGAGAAAACAATCAAAATGGTCTACAGTGACCCTCAATTATGTTTAATTACTTATCTAACTTGTCGTAAATTACAGTGGCTGATGTGGCTTCTCAATAACTATATAACAGAAAAATCATCGCGTTTCAGATTTTTACTTCAAGTGGAAAATGTGAACACCATGAGCTTTAATTGACGATCGACACTAGTATTACGCAGAAAGGGGTTGTAACAGATGAGACTTCTGCTGTGGCATCGCGTGCGTTCATCACCTTGTCGGTGTTCGTCAGGGGGCGGTGGGCAGCACAGCTCCGCTCACCTCGCCGTCTCGGAAGCAACTCTCTCCTAACTTCTCCTTACTACAATTTACCGAAGTTGGTTTAAAAAAACTATCTGGCTGTGTTTTCATCCGACCAATCAGGGTCTCAATGTTAACCTTAAGCTCCGCCTGCAAAAATTCAGTCTATCCAATGAGAAACGTTATACTTTTCGTGGTGTGGCAATGTTTTTAAAGTTTGCAACATAACAGAGACACGAAAAAGTCTCACGCTAAAACTTGCAGCTGGTGTGGTCCTTTTAGTATTATTGTAAGATCTATACTGTTCTTCTAGAGGGCTCTAGCTTTTAATATGGGCTGGGGGGGGGTGGTCCTAGCGGTTAGCTGGCGACGTGGGTGTCCGTCCCTTATCGTAGAGCCTTCCAGCTTAACACGGTTCTGCTCTTGGCTTCTGCTCTCGTTTCTCCCCTCGGAATTGGGTCTGTGTCAAGGTGGGAAGGTATGACATGCATTTAGGCATTCTTGTGTTAGTCTGTGGTATTCCATTTGCTCACTCGTTATTCGTATTACTTTGGTTAATTTAATGTCACGATTTATTCCGAGTTATGTGGCATACTACTAGATTTGCTTATCATGTCAGGGTTTTCATGGAAGGTTGCTTCTTGGTTCTTCTCTGGCAGGATATGGAAATATTTATTGATAACTAGTCACTTTGAAGTTCTCCTCTTAGTAACAATTTGATAAATTGTTTGAGTGTGTCATTTTTACTTTGTGGAAGTTTTCTTCAGTTTCGTGCATCAGCGTGCTGTTTAATAGCAGTAGTGTGACTTTTACATATATTTTTTTATTTTTTTTGCCAGTGGTGGTTTGCCCAAGCGGTCTTCTCGTCGGGCCGTTTTTTGCTCGCTCCACTGAGTCGGGGCGTTCGGAGACCCTTCTGGCCTTTGGTGTCCTGTCGTGTCTCTGCGGGGTTCCACCACTGTGTGGTTCCATGTTCTGTCCCAGTAAGGTTCCGCCACCCTGTGGTACAGCTTGGCAGCAGATTTATTTACTGCCCACTTTGGCTACAAGGGCCTTCTGTTGGTCTCGCTGTCCTTTCCCTTCTCTCGATGCTTCTGCCTTGTAGGAATCGTGTCTTGCTAATTACGTCCTTTCCTTTCTTGATACTTCTCGCGTTGCAACTTGTGGGTCGTTGCATCTTGTTCTTGCTGGAGTTTTTACAATGGTTCTTTAAAAAAGTTTTACTTATACTCATCTAACATATGTCTTGTACCTACATTGTTTTACACCTTCTTAAAAGCTTTACAAATTTTGGCGCCCATTCCGTGTTACAATTCTAAGATATTTTGAGTCTTAACGTCTACAAGAATCCTCAAATTCGTATTTTATTTTTGTGTAGTGTCGTGGTGTATAGCATATTAGTATTTCATGCTGTTAGGCAATCTACGCTTTATCCCTTCACCTTAATCTATGGTACTATTGGTGTTATTTTTCTTTTTGTTTTTATTGAAACTACTTTCTTTTTCCCACCTTCCTCTCTCTTCTTTCTTCTTTCTCCTGACGATCTTATCTGCAACATAATCTTGAAATATTGTGCTGATTATTTACCAGTAATAAAATTAATCTTCAAAGTTTTTGATATGGCTCACATGGTGAAGTCCTAAGGTTTTGCCTGTTTTTGGGTTCATTAGTTCCGCAGCATTATCATGAGCAATTCGGCTAATTATGACAGGTCCTTTGTATGCAGCGTAAAACTTATGTATTTTGTGTTTCTGTTTGCTGGAGAGATGGTGTGTTTTTACAAATACGTTCTAGCCTACTGAGAAAGTTCTTTTAATTGCTGTTCTATCTCCTCTTTCTTTTCTTTTAATGGCTGCCTTTCTGATGCTAGAGAGTGCTGTTGCTATGACTTGTTTGTGCTGTCTATGTGGTACAATAGGAAATCTAACATTTTCTCTGGTTATGTTTGGGGGTTCAATATTTTTAAGTACAGTAACTGGAGGTAGTAGTGTAGTGCCTTGTGGCATTTCATTTATTACTTCTTGAAAATCTTTAAGGTATATATCCCAAGTGTTGTGTCTTTTGCCTGCATAAAGTGCCTATGTCCTTCATAGATCATTCTGCCGGATTTACGCTAGGTTTGTACTTAGATATGTAGATGGGTTTTATTTTGTGTTGTTTTAACGTGTTCTGCCATTGCACTGATTTGTATTGTGGGCCATTATCCGAAATTATTCGTTCCACTCGACCTACTTCTCTGAGAATATCTTGTCTAAATGCTTTACTTATAGTAAGACCTGTTGCTCGTTTTAATGGTGTCAAGATACCATATTTAGAAGTAAGTTCCAAAACGACAAATATGAAAACATATCCATTTTTTGTGCGTGGGAGGGGCCCCATCAAATCTGTTGCAGCTATTTGTTTTAATCTTTTAGGGATTATTGGAAACATAGGTGGCTTGATTTGGAAAGTGACGTGTTTAGCTCTCATACATTTTTTGCATTTGACTAATACTGTTCTAATTCGTCTTTCCATATTAGGAAAATGGCTTGCTTGTTTTATTTTTAAAAAGCATTTCTTTTGTCCAAAGTGGTCATTACTTAAATTTGTATACCGTATGTACTTATTAATTAGTTCATCTGGGATATAAATTAACCATTGATTCGTTGCAACATTTCGTCTAAGAAATAAAACATTGTTTTTTACGAGATAGTGCTGTCGAATGTCTGGAAAATCCTTACTTCTCCACTTATGTTTGATTCCTAGTATTTCGGGATCCTTGTCCTGTTCTTTGCCTATGTTTTTCAATGCTGTCGTAATGTAGTTTTCGAAAGGTACTTGTTTCATATAGTACATTGTAAACTGGTATTCTGCTGCTTCCAAACCTATGTTATTGGATGCACCCTGTGGACATCGTGATAAAGCATCTGCTAATACATTCGCTGGTATTGGTATGTGTGTAATAGTGAAGTCAAATTCTTGTTGTATTAACATCCATCTGGCTAACCTCCCACGAGTTAGTTTCGCGGATAACAGAAATTCTAATGCTTTGTTTTTCTTCCGAATAGGAAGTATCGAAAACGTTGGAAGCCCCATATAATGGCCAATGCTTCCAGCTCTGTGACTGAATAGTTTTTCTCGCTTTTTGTGAGTACCCGACTGGCAAATACAATTGTTCTATATGATCTTAGCCCTGCCTGTTCGTATTCTTGGAATGAAACAACTCCTAAACCTGTTTTCGCGCTATCAGTGGCCATACAAAAATTTTGTGTTAGATCTGGATGTCCTAAAATCGGTGCTGTTGTTAGTGCGTTTTTCACTTTTAAAAATTCTTCTTTGGCTTGTAGATCCCATACCCATGGCGTGTTTTTTCCAGTCACTGCACATAGGCGTGGTGTTGCGAGAGAGTCGATCCAAATAAATTTTTTATAGAATCCGGTGAGACATAGAAATCCTCTGAGAGTTTTCTTATTATATGGAGTACAGAATTCTTTGATTGCCGTTAGTTTTTCTGGGTCGGGCATTACCCCTTTCTCGGAAGTTATGTGTCCTAGAAATTTGACCTCTCGCCTTCCAAATTTGGATTTTGTTATATTTACTGTGTTCCCATACTCTTTCATGATCTGTAAAAACTGATTTAATGTGTCGTTGTGATGTTCCCAAGAGGGTTCTGCAATAATCACATCATCAACATAACAAGAAATTTTTTGTAAAATTTCAGGACTGAGTATAGTATTAAATCCCCTAATAAACGCTGCTGATGATATGTTTAAACCAAATGGCAATCGTTTAAACTGGTAACATCTATCGAATACGATAAATGTTGTAAATTTTCTACGTTCTGGGGCCAATTCTATTTGCCAGAAACTACTCCGTAAATAAATTGATGAAAATATCTCAGCACTGTGGAAGTTTTGTATCAATTCCTCTAATTTTTCTGGGCGGTCTGTCTCAGTGATTATGATTGTGTTGATCTGTCTGGAATCAAGCACTAACCTGATGCTCCCATCTCGTTTTTGTACAATATGGAGCGGGCTGTTATATGTGGAGGTAGCTGGTTCAATAGTATCGTCATCTAACATTTTAGATATCTCCTGGAATACTTTATTCCTGTAGCCTAATGGGATTGTATAGAGTGGCACTCTAAATGGTTTGTGCTGTTTTACTTAAAACTTGTACTGAAAGTGTTTAATACTGCCAGTCTTAGGTAAAAATACCTCTGCTTTATCTCGTAAAATACCCTCTAATTCTCTTTTAATGTTTTCCGAAATACCTTGAACTTCTTGCAATTTTTCGTCGATTTCTTTATGGACTTCTAACATGAGTTGAGGCGATTCCCCGGCCGCGGTGGTCTCGCGGTTCTAGGCGCGCAGTCCGGAACCGTGGGACTGCTACGGTCGCAGGTTCGAATCCTGCCTCAGGCATGGATGTGTGTGATGTCCTTAGGTTAGTTAGGTTTAAGTAGTTCTAAGTTCTAGGGGACTAATGACCAGAGCAGTTGAGTCCCATAGTGCTCAGAGCCATTTGAACCATTTGAGGCGATTCCCCCTTTTGTGCATACTATTCTAATTCTTCATCGTCTTTATCTCGCGTCATTCTTAATTGTTTGTTTATAACTGGTATTTCTTCTAATTTTAGCTTTTGCTCAAAGAGAAGTGTGACATTCCCGAATGTTACACTACCTTTCCCCAATTCTATTATCGCTTGTCTCTCATTTAAAAAATCTGCACCTATAATCAAATCTACAGTTAGTTTAGGTATAATCACGAAGTTGGCTTCGATCTTTTGACCTTGACACGAAAGAGTTAACCTTGTTTGTCTCGTAACTTCCGCAGCATTTTTTCTAATAGGACCTCTTACTGTAATCTTGCGTGTTTTTAGAACTGGCAATCCCTCATTGGCATTATACTGCATGAATAAATTTTCTGAGATCGCAGTCAGTTCACTTCCGCTATCAATTACAATATTGACTGGGATATGCTTTACCATGGCCTTCACAATTGGTTGAATTTGAAAGGGGTGGTTCTGTTCTTCTTCTTCTTGCATCAACGAATCCTCCACTGAATCATACATGAGTCTTTTTAGGAATTTCCCTTGTGAATTCGAACTTTCTGTGGGATAAGCTTCGGCTGCTACTTCTCTCTCTTTTATTTCCTCTTCTCTATTTCTTCCTTCATTTACGCTTTCTTCAACATCCTCTACTTTTTCCTCATCCTCGTCTATCTTCTCCTTCTTCGTCGCTAATTCCACATAATCGCGTCTAAATGCTCTAATTATCGCTTCATAACTTCCTTCGTTATATACGTTGGGTTGTGTGCCAACTCGTAACTTATTTTCAACTTCTGTCGACTGCGCATTATCCTCATTGAATTCGCTTTCCCTGGTTTCCATCTCAAATTGCTCTGCAATACTCATTACTTCGTCCTTTCCTCCTACATTCGTTGTGCATGCCTCTGGTAATTCATCTTCCTCGTCAGTATTGTCCCAATTAATTTCGTCCCAACGCGATATTGTCATTTTCTTGTCTTCGTTTTCATCTGGTCCCTGCGGATTTGTTCTGCCTTCTTCTCTTCTCATGATAAGATTTTTACTTCTCTGTTCAAGGTGCTGCAATTGTCCAGGGTCGGTGCGTCATTCTCTTTGGCATGGGCGCTTAACTGTCAATTCGAACGTTTATCGGGGTTTGGTGGTCTTACCTCCACCTCTTCTATCGGTATTCTCTTTTCTTGTTCAGCTTGTTGATAGTGGTTTCTTTGTTGATAATTTGTCGGTCTATTGGTTCTCCAGTACCCGTTCCGGTTGTCGTTATTCCCTCTGTAATAGTTGTTGCCGTTCCTGGGTGAATTATAGTTATTGCTATATTCTCTTCTAAATCCATAACCGGTTCTTTGTTGAAATCTATTGTCGTTTCTTGGTGCGAAGTTATCGCATGGTTCGTAATTATTGTTTCTTCGTACTGTGTCTTGTGAATTCCACTGCTTTTTGCCTTCGTTTTCACGTGCACCTCGTCTTTTTCTTGCGTCATCTTCAGAATATATGAACTCTAGTTGCCTTAGAATACCTTTAAATGCTTCGACGTCATTGCTTCCGCGACCTACTAATGATTGCTGGTATTTCAATGGTAGCTTCATCGCGCATAATTTAATCAACTCTCCGTCACTGTATGGTACATCTAAGCATTCATTTTCTTTGCCATTAATTCGAAAAATTTCACTGGACTCTTCTCTCCTGAATTTTCAAAATATGGGTTCTGTAATAATTCGTACACTCTGTTCTGTGCTTCGCTGGACCAATATCGTGAGAGAAACTTCTCTCTGAAATCTTCGTACGATCGGCATGTTGCTGCAACATTCTGCATGGTTTCTGCGACTGTTCCTGACATGTGTGCACATATAAAGTCTAATTTGTGTTCTAGCGTCCAGTGATCTGGTAATCCTACTCGGAATTGATCAATAAAACTTCGTGGATGTAACGAGTTTCCTTCTCGAAAGTATTGAAATTTTCTGACTGTGAGGAAATGATCGTTGTCGTACTTCGTCATAGCTCCATATGAAATTCGCGATTCTTCGCCACTTTTGTTTCTGATCATTTCTCCCGTCGTTATTTCCGGTTGTGGTAGATCCATTGGATATTGTCCACTGTAACTTTCGCCTACCCTTGCGTAGTATCGTTGGAGTGGTACGCAATAATTTTCTTCCATCGGTTGTGAACGTGTAGCTGAATGCATTGCACTGTACTCTTCGCGACCTGGCTTTTCATTGTCAGGTATTGGTTCGGTATCTTGTCTGGCTAACCTTGCTGCTTCATTGCACGATCCAAACTGTCTTGAAACATACATTTTTGGTTCCGCATGTGTTTGTGATGACGTTTGTTCATCAAGAATTTCGAAACGTGTTTGTTGCTGTGCAGGCTGTCTGATTTCACGTATGTTACTTTCCGCCTGTGATTGGAATCGCAAATGCGTAATATCTTCGTTAATTGCTTGTTTTTCCGGTGCTATTGCAGATACGGATGTGGTTGCAGACTCTGTGCTTGTTCGATCCTGTTCACTACGCTCTTCAATGGTTTGCAACAATTCTGTTCGCAATTTCTGAAATTGTCGCTTCGTTTGCGCTTCTATTTTGACTATGCGGTTATCATATCTTTTCAGCGCTGCTTTTGTGATACGTTTGTGTAACACACTGTTTTCAACAACTTCACGCGCTGTACCTGCTGCTTGTCTAGTAGTTTAGTTTATCTGTTTCTCTAGTTTCTTGACTTCTGCCTGGGTGTTGTTACGTAATATTTTGATCTCGTCCTGAATGTCGTTACGCAATGTTTGTACGTCCGCTTGTACCTTGTCAATGTCTGTTCTCAATTGATTGTGCCCTGTTATTAAGTTTCCTATCACTTCTCGAGATTCTTTTGCCTCGCCTTCAATATGACTTAGGTGAAACTGAATTTTTTTGTTTTGTTCTTTAATCGCACGCATTTGTCTCGTGGTTTCTGCATTCTGAATTTGAATTTGGTTCGCTATGTCTTTATTTTGCCTTGTCATGGTTTCCGTAATTTGCTGTAATAATTCTGCCAGGTTGGTGGGTCCTATTGCGTTTTCTTCCGACGTCGTACGCTCTGTGTTTTCGCCCAAGTGTTGGTTCGCAACCGATTGCATTGAACTGTGCTATGACACGTTTCTGCTCGCATTCCTTGTACTCTGTGGTGAGGGAGCTCTGATTACTTTTACTATGGGTTCTACGCATTCAAGATGCATGTTAGAATCCTCATCGACTGTCACTCTACTTTCCTTCTCCTCTATCGTATGCTGACTTACGTTTTCTATGTCTTGACGTACATTATCCTCGTTATGGTGCGTTATATGTCCTATTTCTCGCGATACAGCATCGTCTGTTGTACTGTCCTCTATTCTCTGTCCATTTTCAGGCTGGGTCTCTACCTCAATTTGGTCAAGGTCTCGATTTGCTATTGCTAATCTTTGCGAATCCCTTATTTTCTGTTTTAAAAGCAGTTCACGGGTCCTACTTCGAGTCAACATGCGCTCATACGATCTCACGCGTTTCATAAACTTTTTGTTCACACAACTTGACACTTATTATACCCAAGACTGATAATCCATTCATTTACTTGTTGGGTCAGAACCAACTTGTCAACGATGTATCCGCCATCTGTGCACTTGAATTGTGGAGAAAACTTAATTCTAACAATTTTTAAAATTCATAACTTAATTATGCTATTGTCTCTGCTATAATGTCTCACTATCTATCGCTGCAGCTACTGTTTTCAACTATTTATGCCTTTCAAAAAAAAAGTTTTTATTACGAAAATTTTTTAACAAGATATTTTTCTGACCTAGTTCGGCATGTGGTCGACCTTCAATCATGGTATTTTACCATCCTGGCAGGGTCGCCATTCTCTAACATTCTGCATGGTGTCTGTTTGTTCTATATCGTGTCTCCCTACCACTTTTGCGCAAAGACGCTCTGAGCGTGTTTTTTAGGGAATTGACTAGTTTGAACCTGGGACCTGTTGCTGGTAGGGAGACGCCAGACCACACATGACATGTAGAGTTCAGAAGAGTTCAGTGAGACTAGCGATGATATAACCAAATACTTAATGATTTCAGCGTCAGCTCCACTGCACTCCCTGTAAAAGAATCTTAATACTAACTAAATTTAGTGGAAGGCGTTCAAGGCTTTCCTATTTATAGTTAGCTGGTAAAATAACGTCGAAAAAGCAGTTAAGTTTACCATTGGAAATTTTATTCTACTCACAAAACATTGTTTATAAATTGCACTATTGATAAAAGGAAATGTTTTAATACAGGATGGTAAAAACCAACTACGTTCAACAAAAATATGAACGAATATTCCCTGAATGGGTTTCCAAGTTCTACAATGGATCGAAGGATGGCCTATGCCATATCACATCTATAATCTAGGTTTAAATTAAGTTTCACAAAAGAGAAAACTATCAAAATGGTCTACAGTGACCCTCAATTATGTTTAATTACTTATCTAACTTGTCGTAAATTACAGTGGCTGATGTGGCTTCTCAATAACTATATAACAGAAAAATCATCGCGTTTCAGATTTTTACTTCAAGTGGAAAATGTGAACACCATGAGCTTTAATTGACGATCGACACTAGTATTATGCAAAAAGGGGTTGTAACAGATGAGACTTCTGCTGTGGCATCGCGTGCGTTCATCACCTTGTCGGTGTTCGTCAGGGGGCGGTGGGCAGCACAGCTCCACTCACCTCGCCGTCTCGGAAGCAACTCTCTCCTAACTTCTCCTTACTACAATTTACCGAAGTTGGTTTAAAAAAAACTATCTGGCTGTGTTTTCATCCGACCAATCAGGGTCTCAATGTTAACCTTAAGCTCCGCCTACAAAAATTCAGTCTATCCAATGAGAAACGTTATACTTTTCGTGGTGTGGCAATGTTTTTAAAGTTTGCAACGTAACAGAGACGCGAAAAAGTTTCACGCCAAAACTTGCAGCTGGTGTGGTCCTTTTAGTGTTATCGTAAGATCTATACTGTTCTTCTGGAGGGCTCTAGCTTTTAACATGGGCTGGGGGGTGGTTCTAGCGGTTAGCTGGCGACGTGGGTGTCCGTCCCTTATCGTAGGGCCTTCCAGCTTAACATGGTTCTGCTCTTGGCTTCTGCTCTCGTTTCTCCCCTCGGAATTGGGTCTGTCTCAAGGTGGAAAGGTATGACATGCATTTAGGCATTCTTGTGTTAGTCTGTGATATTACATTTGCTCACTCATTACTCGTATTACTTTGGTTAATTTAATGTCACGATTTATTCGGAGTTATGTGACATACTAATGGATTTGCTTATCATGTCAGGGTTTTCATGGAAGGTGTTGGAATTGCCTGACACCTTACACGCATATCGAACTTAAATAACAGAAATTTATGGATTCTCTATCTCCATTTCTGCAAAAAAAAAAAAAAAAAAATGGTTTTACGTAGGAAGCAAGTTTGAACTGCTCCAGGTAATGATTGCTTTTCTGATGACGATTTTCGAAGTC